>NC_045956.1:157302174-157453739 GCF_010909765.2 Amblyraja radiata
AACCCCCTTAGAGGCTTGACACAAAATGAAATGAAACGACCTAATTGTTTGACAACCCACCCATTACCTTACAACCAGCGGTATGAACATCGAATTCTCTAATTTTACATAACTTCTTTTTAGACTCTCATCCCCTCCTTCCTTGCCCCTTTTTCCTTAGTCATTTTACCAGTTCCACACTTCTCCACATTGTTTCTCTTGAGATCACATCTTCCCTGGTAAACAATGGACATACCTGCTACTGTCTTGCCTGAGGTAATTTGTGGCTGGCCCTGATTGATCCTGGAATTTTCTCGCCTCCAGCTCTTCAAATCCCCATCCCCTACTTTCAGTCTAAAGAGGGTGTCCCACCCCGAAACGTTAAAGCTGCCTGAGTTACTCCAGCACTTTGTATCTATCGTCTTTCATTGATTAACTTTGTTCATTTAATTCACCTTTCCATCCAGTACCAATAGATGATCATGGTTGCAATGTGTACTTTCTCCTAATTGCGTTGCAGTGACTCATGCAGGCTATTCTGACAGTGCCTCCCAAACTTGAGGACAAAAACAGCAAGTGCATGGAAACATCTTCGCCTCCTAATAATTCACCACCAGAAATCAAGGTCTAGTTAGTGGTCTAACTCTTGATATTCCCGCCTCAACTACATTGTGGGACTCCTTCGCCAGTAGGACATCAACAGTTCAAGGAGTTGGCTTTCCACCACTTCAAAAATAATTAGTAAGGTGCCATAAATCCTACCCTTCTATGCGGATTGAGACTAGAGCATTGTCATTTACACCAGAGTGCAATGAAATTCCTTGTTCACATGAAGCACAGATTGTATACAGTAAAGTATACAACCCGACTCATCCGAGTCAACTGGCCGGACCGACTTCTGCTTGGCTTTGCCACCAGTCCACTGCGCTGGTTCGGGCTGTGCAGCTCGCGGCGTTGGTCCCAGTTGAGCAGGATTAACGTCGTTGACTACGGACCTCAGTGATTGCGGTCCAGGTGCCGCTGGCCACCCTTGACTGCCGGAACTTTCGCGATCCCCCGCAGTCACTCGAGACGCGGCCCTCTTCGACTTCTTCCCCTTGTCCATAGTTTTACTGGAGCAGAAAACACACAAGGGGCAAGAATATACAACCTCAGATTAGGTAACTTACCTGTAGGTCCCGTTTTTAAACTTTGCCGCGGGAGAACTCTTCACCCCGCCCGTCGCTGTGCAATGCGTGGGACGATATGTCGCACATGCGTGCTGGCGGGGTCTTCACGTAGTCACTCACGTGACTCCGAAGTAAAATACAAGAATTAACACCATGTGAAGGCGCTTCAGGGGTTGGATAGCAGTGGGAAGAAGCTGTTCTGGTCTGGACGTCAGAGCTTTCAAGCTTTAGGGGTGGCACAGTGGCGCAGCGGTAGAGTTGCTGCCTTACAGCGCCAGAAACTCTGTTTCGATCTGCTGTCTATATTCAGTTTGCACTTTCTCCCTGTGACCGCATGGTGCTCTGGTGTCCTCCCACATTCCAAAGACGTGCAGGTTTATAGGTTAATTGGCTCCTGTAAATTGTCCCTCGTGTGTGGGATAGAACTAGTGATCGCTGGTCAACATGGACTCAGTTTGTTGAAGAGCCTGTTTCCAATCTCTATCTCTAAACGTATCTTCTCTCAGACGATAGAAGAGAGATAAAGGCATGATAGATGGAAGGCATTCTTGATGTTAACTCCAGCCTTCCTGATGCAATGCACCTGAAGATGGATTGGATGGACGGAAATGATGAGCCCGTGATGAATTAGGCTGTGTTCACCACTCTCTGCAGGTTAAGGTGGTCAAAAGCAGAGGAATGCCATATCAGGCTGAGATGGAACCTGTCAGACTATTTTCTGCAAACAAATCATCGTGGACATGCTAAATCTTCTCAGACGCCTAAGAAAGTAAATATGCTGGTGCACAAAAATGCTGGAGAAACTCAGCGGGTGCAGCAGCATCTATGGAGCGTAGGAAATAGGCAACGTTTCGGGCCGAAACCCTTCTTCAGACTGAAGTAAATATTCTGATGCTCTTTCTTGATCTCCACAACAATGTGAAGGGAACAGATTGGATTGCTGATGACATGAATTTCTAGGAGCCTGAAGCTATCAACCATCTCTCCAGTAGCTCAATTGTTGATGACACGATCGTGTTCATCCCCTCACTTCCAAAGGTCAACAACCAACTCTTTCATCTTGCTGTTGCTAAGGACTTGGTGATTGAACTGAAACCATGACACTAAGTTCTCAATCTCTTTCACATATTCCACAAATATACTGGGAAAGAGGTTTTGTACACTTCAGAGAATCTCTTTTTACAGTATCTTCCTCCGATCGATTGCATTAGCCGATTTGCTCATCCTAGAACAGAAGAGGGGCGGATAGCAGATGATTTGTGGGTGATAAAAACAGTTCAAAAGAAATTGGTTGCAGTCCTCGAGAGGAAAAGAGCTGAGCAATATAATGTGAATGAGGGTCATTGGGTTTAAGATCTTAAAATGGAGAGATTAATTTGTTTGGCCTAAAGGTTTTATCATGGTTACAGGAATTCATATTCTCTCACTCTGAGCTTGGAAATTGCTTTTCAGGGCAGTGAGGTGTGAATTCCGTCCTGCACACATCGTTACACTGACCATAGAAACACATTTGTGATGGCACAGAATTCTAGCTATCTCTTAATATCCACTATATTACAGAGAGTGCAGTATTTAATTTATAAAAACCAAAAGTAAAGGCACTTAGCGTTAATTTTAGAAGCATGTTGATGACCATTTGATCTGCCAAAATAGAACATAAAAAAGGGTGGATCAAATATCTGTTATATTATCTCGACCGAGACAACGGGGCAACAGTTGCTCTTATCCTTTGTAGTAAAACATTACCCAGGAAAGTGGAAAGCAGCAGAACTCCCTGCAGCATACTGAGGATTAAATGGCAAGTTTGATAATATAGCCTATTAACATTTATGGGTGCCGTTTCAGGTCGAGACTCTTCTTCAGACTGAAGTTCCTTATGAAGGGTCTCGAGGCTAAAGGCTCTTGACTCGAAACGTCACCCACTCCTTCTCTCCAGAGATGCTGCCTGTCCCGCTGAGTTACTCCAGTGTTTTGTGCCTATCTTCGGTGTAAACCAGCATCTGCAGTTCCTTCCTACACTTACTAGAAATTAACGCATTTTGCCCTTATTTTTTTTACTGTGGTCTGATACCAATTGATGCTTTCTCCTTGCCTCTTTCTGTTCAAACAATTGTCCTCATGCTTTAATTTTGTTATATTATGAAGTGAAAACAATTCAGAACCTTGTATTAATCTTTCCATGTTATGGTGAGGCACTGTAATTTGTTATGTGTGAAGTGTTTGTGGAGTAGGATTAAGTTGGACCTTACAGCCTGCAAGTACAGGCTGATCTGTCAGATTGCAAAAGAGATGCTGACTATCTTCAGACCGTGGGAAAGCTTTCAAAGAACACAGCGGGATGTAGATAAGCTACAGAAATGGGCAGAAAGTGGCAGATGGAGTTTAATCTGAGCAAATATGCTGGGGCGGCATGGTGACTCAGCGATAGACTTGCTGCCTTACAGCGCCAGAAATCCAGATTCAGTCCTGACCACGGGTGCTCGTGACCTGTGTGGGCTTTCGCTGGAATCTCTCGTTTCCTCCCACACTCCAAACATGTACAGGTTTGTAGGTTCATTTGGTTTGGTATAATTGGAAATGTTCCCAGTGGGTGTAGGATAGTGTTAGTGTGTGAGGATCGCTGGTCAGCATGGACTCGGCCGGTTGAAGGGCCTGTTTCCGCGGTGTATCTCTAAACTAAACTAAATTAAAATATCAGATCCTGCACATGGGAGGGCTAAGGAGAAAGTGTACAGTTAATGGGAAAAACCTTAACTGCATTAATATGCAGAGATTGGATATGGGATCCAAAGTAGATACATAGAGTGGTAAAGAAGCCTTCATGGGTCAGGGTATTGAGTATAAGAGTCAGGAAGACATGATATACTGGAGCTTTATAGGACTTTACTTAGGCCACATTTGGAATATTGCATACAGTACTGGTCACCATATTAAAGGAAGGATGTAGAAGATTTGCAATAGGTGGAGTGGAGGTTTACCAGAATGATACCTAGTTGAGAGGGTATTAGTTACTGTGATCAGTTGGACAAGCTTGGATTGTTTTATCTGGTGCTTCAGAAGCTGAATGAAGATCTGACAGAGGTGAGTAAAATGATGAGAGACATAGATAAGGTAGACAGCCAGAAACCTTTTAGAAACATAGAAACATAGAAAATAGGTGCAGGAGTAGGCCATTCGGCCCTTCGAGCCTGCACCGCCATTCAATGTGGTCATGGCTGATCATCCAACTCAGTATCCCGTACCTGCCTTCTCTCCATACCCCCTGATCCCTTTAGCCACAAGGGCCACATCTAACTCCCTCTTAAATATAGCCAATGAACTGGCCTCAACTACCTTCTGTGGCAGAGAATTCCAGAGATTCACCACTCTCTGTGTGAAAAATGTTTTTCCCATCTCGGTTCTAAAGGATTTCCCTTCTATCCTTAAGCTGTGACCGGGTAGAATTCACAGGGTAGAATGTCAAAGACAAGAGGTCATATCTTTAATGTGAGAGGAGCAAGTTTTTTTTTAAACAGCGGGTGGTGGTTGCCTGTGGGTGCCTGTGGGTGCTGCTGAGAGTGATGGTGGAGGCAGGTACGTTAGTGGCATTTAAGAGACTTTTGGATGGGTGCATGGATGTGCAGGGAATGGAGGAGTATGCAGGGAATGCAGGTAGATGAGATTAGTATAGTTTAGCAAAGGGCCTGTTGCTGTGCTATAGTTTAGTATAGTTTAATTTATTATCACATGTACTGAGATACCGTGAAAAGCTTGTGTTGCGTGCTAACCAGTCAGCAGAAAGATTACACGTGATTACAATCTACAGATACATGATCAAGGGTATAATGTTTAGTGCAAGATAAAGTCCAGTAAAGTTAGATTAAAGATAGTCTATGAAGGTCTCCAATGAGGTAGATAGTAGCTCAGGACTGCTCTCTAGTTGTTGATAAGATGGTTCAGTTGCCTGATAACAGCTGGGAAGAAACTGTCCCAGAATCTGGAGATGTATGTTTTCACACTTCTGCACCTCTTGCCCGGGAGAGGGAAGAAGAGGGAGCGGCCAGGGTGCGACTTGTCCTTGATTATGCTGGTGGCCTTGTCGAGGCAACGTGAAGTGTAAATGGAATTAAGGGAAGGGAAGTTGGTTTGTGTGATGGTCTGGTCCGTATCCACAATTCTCTGCATTTTCTTGGGGTCTTGGATGGAGCTGTTCACAAACCATGTTGTGATGCACCTGATGAAATGCTTTCTACGGTGCAGCTGCAGAGATTTTCTATGTTCCAAAACACTAAGTGCTAGAACAACTCAGTGGGTCAGGCAGCACCTGTGGAGGGAATGGGTAGGCAATGTTTCGAGTTGGAACCCTTCAGACTAACTTCAGACAGTTGGTAAATCCACTTTTGATTTATTTTCCCTCTGTACAAATCTATACCCAAAGACAAACTAACTTTAACAAGGCCTTTGTAATCTGTGAAAAATTGTGACATGTGTTACCATAAAGTCATGAGTTAGCCATCAGTCCCTTCACAATGGGATTGAGACAGGGAATGACATCAGAAATTAGCCTTGGGTCCATAGGTGCTTAATATTACTTTTACCTCCCATGCATATTGTCAGAAAAGACAGCAAAAAATATGTCATATCACCACATTAACCTCCGCACTTTATGCAGCATGCAATTTTAAAAAGGGCTGTGTTTTTCTTGAAAATGAATTTTTTGCTTGCAAATAAATGTGTGATGGAAGAAATCAATTTGAAAGACATGATTACAAGGCATTACTGTAACTATAATGTACTACTCCTCATCCTATCCAATAATCAAAACATAATATCACAGTTTTTTTGAGTGAGGAGAACATCACTGTCGCTATAATATCACAAACTGTTTGATTGCTGGTCCAAGAACACACACTGAAGAGGCTTAACAAAGACTGAAATTATTAAAGTTTCTTCTCTGGGTTTTACTTTGTTTGGTAAAGTCTTGAATGCAATATCTCAGGCAACATCTTAATGGAAAACTCCAAACTGTTGCACGATTGCACAAAGGATGCCCAATCCCAGGAATATGAAGACAAAATAGACTGCAGCTGCTGGAACCTGGAGCATATGGAAGAACTCAATGCTGGAATGCTGGAAGAACTCAACGGGTCAAGCAGCATCTGTGCAGGACAATAGTGAAAGTTGATATTTCGAGTCGAGACAGCTTGCTGACATTGCTGACATTGAGACAATGATTGTTGTTCTGACACCATTTTACCTAAATTCTCTATCTCCTTCCTCTACTCTTGTCATTGGTCATGATGCAGCCCACCACAGTCGTGTCATCTACAAACTTGTACATGGAGCTGTATTTAGCCACACAGTCGTGCGTGTATAAGTAGTATAGTAGGGGACTGAAAACTCATCTTTGAGGAGCATCGGTGTTGTGAGCTAAGGTCGAGGATATGCCACAAGTGCCTGGATCGACCACGTTGAAACTATGCTTAATAAGCAGCATCTATGGAGCGAAGGAAATAGGCACCATTTCGGGCCGAAACCCTATATATATAATCCTATACCATATATGAGTACAAGCATACCTCACAGAAAATCATCAACTCAAATACATTTCTGTTTTCTAAAATGGATTTGTGATTAACTTGGAATATTTTCCCGCATTTTTCCTGGAACTGATGATGGAGGAAAAGATAACAAACATTTTGAACCTTGCTGAGCAAAGTTAGTTAACTTAGTTCATTGCAATATTTCCAGAGATGAGTGCAGCCTTTGAATGATAGCGTTAGTGGTGACAACAAGCTGTCATTGTCGATGAGGAAGCACAGGCTGCGTTCTGTAGGGGATGTCATAGGCCTAGACACCCTGATCTCTACTAAAAGCCTACAATGGCCAAGTGGAGTTGACACTTAGTACTTTGAAGAGACCTCTGGATAGACAACAATTGCTGGCTTGATTCTTTTGACCACTTTTCACATAAGTAAAATCATATGTGCCATAATAACTATTATTCTGTAAATTTACTGAGTTCCATCCCCAGCATGAACTCAAGATGGCCCACCTGCAGTCCGTCTGTTTTTTTTCTTTGTTTTTGTTCCTTGTCATGTTTTAGTTAATTTTGTTTTATTAAGTTGTGTATGTGTGTGGGTGGGGTGGGAGAAACATGCTTTGGTCTCTTCCTTCGGGGGATGCGACTTTTTCTTCGGTCGTATTCCCCGTCCCCGTCTCTGTCTGCGCCGAGGCCTAATGGCGGAGCTTGCGGCATCGGAGCTGTAGCAGCGGCAGCACCGGCGGAGACCCGACTCGGCCCCGAAGCTGTGGCGGCGGCAGCAGTGGCAGCGGAGACCCGACTTGGCCCTGGAGCTGTGGCGGCGGCAGCAGCAGCAGCGGTAGCGGAGACCCGACTCGGCCCCGAAGCTGCGGCGGAGGCGGCGGAGACCCGACTCGGCCCCGAAGCTGTGGCGGAGGCAGCGGCAGCGGAGACCCGACTCGGCCCTGGAGCTGTGGCGGCGGCAGCGGCTGCAGTAGTGGCAGCAGTAGCGGAGACCCGACTCGGCCTCGGAGCTGTGGTGGAGGCAACGGCTGCGGAGACCCGACTCGGCCCCGAAGCTGTGGCGGCTGCAGCGACCACCCGCGGAGTTTGAACCGTCGCCTCGTCGCAGAGGGAGAACAAAGAGGGAAGAGACAGAGACTTTAAGATTTTGCCTTCCACCACAGTGAGGAGGTGTTTGGTGAACTCACTGTGGTGGATGTTAAATTTGTGTTGATTGTGTGTTTTTGTCATTTTTTTTATTATATGTATGACTGCAGGGAAACAAAATTTCGTTCAGACCGAAAGGTCTGAATGACAATAAACAAATCTAATCTAATCTAATCTAATCTAATCTAATTTTGCTGCAACTGGACAGTTTATCAGTTATTGGGATGCAATGGGCAGCACAGTGGCACAGCGGTAGAGTTGCTGTCTTCCAGCTCTTCCAGCACCAGAGCGGTTTTATCCCGACTACAGGTGCTGCCTGTACAGTTTTGTTGCGTTCTCCCCGTGACCTCGTGGGTTTTCTCAGAGAACTTTGGTGTCCTCCCACACTCCAAAGACGCACACGTTTGTAGGTTAATTGGCTTGGTATAAGTGTAAATTGTCCCTAGTTTGTGTAGGATAGTGTTAATGAGCAGAGATCGCTGGTCAGTGCGGTCTCGATGGGCTGAAGGATCTGTTTACATGCTGTATCTCTAAACTAAACTAAACAATGAAAGGTGTTTTGACCATTTGACCAGAAAACTTTGTATGGTTCCTGTTAAACTCTTCATTGAAAGCCTGGATTAATTAAATTTACTTAATTGGAGATGAGCACACAATTCTTATTTGTTGATTCATATGCTGTAGGAACATTTGTTTGCAAGGCAAAGCATCTATTACCTATGGGCATTTTTCAGATGATTGTATTGTGCATGGACACTAAAGGGAAGCAGGGAAGCAAGAGGTGTTGGGAAGTAGGAGAATTTATTGTGTTGTGCTGAGCTCCTGCCTGCCTCCCCAACCCTGCAGATTCCGCAGTAATCCATTTGCTATGAACTGAGTCATAAAATTCATTTGATTTGTGGCCTTATTCAGAAGTGAAAAGTCAGTGTTCTGATTCATATCAAAAACGCTTTATCGGACTTCGATGAATCAAACCAGATGATCTTCTTAGAGGCAGATTTTGAAGGAAGAAGTTGTCGTTGGGAAGATAAGGTAGCATAGCCTGATGGCTCAAGTTTCACTTTTTCATATTTCGCTTGGGCAGTTTACAACCAGCATTGATTTCTCCAATTTCAAGGAACCCTTGCATTCCCTCTCTCCCCTACCCTTTGTCCTACGAGTTTCACTGTTCGCATCCTTGTATCCCCTTATTATCACCTCTTCCCCAGCTAACGATGGGCCATTATGGGCTCCACCATTCCTTGGTCATCTGTCATACTTATTCTGGCCTTTTCTTTCCTCCAGTTCCCTCCCCTCTGCTTTCAGTCTGAAGAAGGGTCGTGACCCGCAAGGTCACTCGTCCCTTTTCTCCAGAGATGCTGCCTGACCCGCTGAGTTGCTCCATCACTATGTGTCTGTCTTCAGCATATACCAGCATCTGTAGTTCCTTTCTACACACTGGCTCAAGAATCAGTTCATTAACATTGACACTATTCAATCTCTCAATGCACCCAAATACATTCTGTGAGGTTCAATGTATGCTGCTGTACCGGGCTAATTTTGTGACCGAGTCTATGGCAGTGCCTGCTCTTATTCCTTCACTGTAACTTCACCAGAACTGCAGCAGAAGCTGCGGTAATGTTTGTAAATGGGTTTATTGCCAGTGCTGCAGAAGCAGATGCAATGTGGTCCTTGTCCTATCTTAATAAAACTGAGTGCCACGGTTAATAACTACCACAGTAACATCAATCTGTGACAGCAAATACCACTGCCACCATGGCAGCATTCAAAGAGTCATAGAGTTCTGCAGCACAGAAATGGCCCTTAAGCCCACCACCTCCATGCTGTGCTTGTTTCCCATCTACACTAATCCCACACTAGTCCTAATTAAGTTTCAGAGTACATACTGTTTAAGGTGAGAAGGGAAAGATTTAATGAGAACTTGAGGGGTTTTTTTTTAACACAAAAGGTGTTGGGTGTATGGAACGAGCTGCCGATACGGAGGAGGTAGTTGAGGCAGGTACTATCGCAATGTTTAAGAAATGTTTACACAGGTGCATGGATATGGTAGATTTAGGTGGATATGGGCCACAAGCTTTCCACTGCCCCACAGTACATGTTACAATAAACTACATTGAAAACTTAAAAGCCGACAGGTTGCACTAGTTTAGATGGGGCATGCTGGTCAGCGTGGGCACGTTGGGCCGAAGGGCCTGATATGACTATATGTCATTCTATGACTCTTAAGTGTCTGTCTAAATGTAACTAAAGCACAGTGATTGTCTCAGAATCCACCACATCATCTGGCATATCAACTGTTTGAAATATTTGCCCCTCAGATCCCCCTTAAAATTCCCAGGATAATCAAAAGGACACCCGTGATAAGGACTGCATGCTATAAGTGGAGCCACAAAGAGAAGTCAGGCAGTATCATTGGCAACACCCATCCCTCCCCGATGAGCTTAATGCATTTCATGCTGGCACTGAGCAGAAGGATGATGGAATGGTGTCATCCACCCCGACAACCTCAGCTGCCCATATCCACCGTTACTGTCACAGATGGCAGATCAGCCTTCCTGAGAGTGAACCCATAGAAACCACGGATGAAGACCACAGCCGTGTTCTCACAGACCAACTGGCAGGAGTATTCTCAGACATCTTTAACCTCTCCCTGCTCAGTTCTGAGGTTTGCAATTACTTTAAGAAGAGCATTGTTATGCTGGTGCCAAATAAAAACAAGGCAATGCGCTCTAATTGTATTGTATTCAAATTTATTGTCATTGTCTCAGTTAGAGACAACGTAATGACCCTCATCCAGTGGCTCTGACATCTACCAGCACGCTTCGAGATGCTGGTCATGACCCACACTAATTCCAGACTCCCAGGCAGCAGTTTGCCTCTCATTGCAACAGTCCACGGCAGACGCAACCTCCCTGGCTCCACATTCATCAATAGAACATCTAGCTAACAAGGAAACCTATGTCAGACTTCCATTATATTGACTATAGCTCCACCTTCAACAATATATTCATAACCAAACCCATCTCCATACAAAGGCACAACCTGCTGGCATACCTCAGCGGATCAGGCAGCGTCTCGGGAGAACATAGATAGGTGACGTTTTTGGGTCAAGACCCTTCTTCAGAAGAAGGTTCCTTCTGAATCCAGAGTTACGTCAGCACTTTGTGTCTTTTCTTGTAAACCGATATTTGCAGTTCCTAGTGACTCCATTTCTAAACACCTGGACCAAGGAGTCTGCATCTCCCTCTGCCAATGGGTCCTTGACCTCCCTGACCTGTAGCCCACAATCAGTGAGGATAGGTGACAATGCCTCCTCCACAATAATTCTCAACAGCATGACACCACTCCTCAACATTGCAACTGTGCAGCAACTTTTTCACACAGTGTGTGGTGGGTATAAAGAATAAGCTGCCAGAGGAGGTAGTTGAGCCAGATACTATAATAGCATATTAGAGTCATTGTCAACTTGCATTACAGGCCCATATCCTTACAAACCTTTCTTATGAATGTACCTGTCCATACGTTTCTTAAATGTATTGATAGTCGCTGCCTAAACTGCCTCCTCTGACAGACCATTTCATACACCCACCACCCTTTATGTGATAAAATTGCCCCTCAGGTTCCTGGTTCAGGAACAGCTTCTTCCCTGCGGCTGTTACACAACATAACTCTGCACCTTGGTGATTGCCAGTCACCCCCCCCCCCGGACACACCTTCCCCAAAAAACTGCACTATTGCTACTGTATGTACATATATATATTTTACTGTTCCATTATTCTATGTTCGCTCTTCTGGGTGAGATGCTAACTGCATTTTGTTGTCTCTGTACTGTACACTGCACAATGACAATAAAGATTGAATCTGAATCTATTAAAACTTTACCCCTTTACTGTGAAAAGTCATTTGGACAGGCGCATGGAATGGAAAGGTTTAGAGGGCTATCGGTCAAACATAGGCAGGTGGGACTAGAGTAGATGGGACATTTTGCTTGGCATGGAAGTTGTGTCGAAGGGCCTGTTTCAAAACTGTGTGACTCCACAACTCTAATCTAGGACCCATCAATCTGACTCATCTGTATGAATGTTTCAAATGTATTGGCCAGGCATATTTTGATAACAATTCAACTATTTTTGATAACTGGGAATTAGAACTTTGATATAATAAACACGGGCTACATATTAAAACAAATTCCTGTCAGATTGAATGCCCTTAATATCATCTGAGGAGGTCCTTAAGGAACATTTGTCTATAAAATGAGAATAAGTAAGTAACGAGTCTGTCGCCGAATAATTTGAGGCAACCTGAATATCAAATGAAGCAAATGATCACCACCTGAAATATTGAAAATATGGACATTACCTCTCTTTTAGTTTAATTACATTTCTGTCACAAGACAATCTATATGGAAAGACATAGCAGGATCCTGCCTAATCAGATTATTAAAATGTTAATGCATGTCGCATTCGATTTAAATAAACATCTGTCAGTTTATTTAAAAGTGCATCTTAATGGCTTTAATTATTGTTTCCTTGAGAAAATGTCCCCCAGGTTTTGCAGAGAAATGATAGCACTGATAGTGAGATTGACATCTATTATTATTTGTTCCCACCAAATAATTTCTTCTTCTGTTTTGAAGGCACTGACTGGTATACAGTTTCACAAAGACCGAAGACTGCCCAAGGGCTGCTCATTCATCACAGACAGGTCTAGTTTTATTTCAGCATGCGAGGCACACACCTGTACACTTTCCAAGTGGCACGGTGGCGCAGCAGGAGAGTTGCTGCCTTACAGCGCTTACAGCACCAGAGACCCGGGTTCGATCCTGGCTACGGATGCTGTCTGTACAGAGTTTGTACGTTCTCCCCGTGGGTTTTCTCTGAGAACTTTGGTTTCCTCCCACACTCCAAAGACGTACAGGTTTGTAGGTTAATTGGCTTGGTATAAATGTAAAAATTGTCCCCAGTGTAGGGTAGTGTTAATGTGCGTGGATAGCTGGTCAGTGTGGACTCGGTCGGCCGAAAGGCCTGTTTCCATGCTGTATCTCTAAACTAAATTAAACTAAAAATAACTAACACTGGGAAGCCAAAGAAAGCAGGGTATCTGGCTGATATTTGCTCAGCGTTCTTAGCCATGAGTGCTGGAAACAACTGTAGTGTCCCTATGTGTAGGGATGAACTGCAGATGCTGGTTTACACCGAAGATATACACAAAGAGCTGAAGTAACTCAGCAGGACAGGTAGCATCTCTGGATAGAAGGAATGGGTGATGCTTCGGGTCAAGACTATTCTTCAGTCTAAACAAGGATCTCGACCGAAACATCACCCATTCCTTCTATCCAAAGATACTGCCTGTCGCGTTGAGTTACTCCAGCTTTTTGTGTCTATCTGAAGTGTCCCCACCTGCTGTTGCCCCAGCTTGGACTGTGTAATGAAATATGCCTCGTCAGATTGCATTTACCAGCCCATTTTAAGTCAAAACAAAATGGAAATCGAGCCAACAATTTTTATTGATCTTCAGTTTTCTTTTCATTTTGGTTATTTATTTCTGGATTTCTTTCCCAGCTGCGTTTTAAATTGTTTTTGTCCAAAACTACTGCAGGGCTGCATTTACAGAAAATTGCACAAAAGCACTTGAGTGGGAAGCAAGAATATATTTGAGAGCACTGGAAAACATTGATTTGTTTGCTGATAGATCCAAGAGTCTAGTTGTCAAGAGACTTTGTTTCACATTAAACATGTCAATCAGTATTGGGTATGCCCCAATGCACAGATCTACATATGTGATAATGGTAGCTCTAATAGATACATACAGAATTACATCTGACTATCTATATTACTAAAACTCTGTTCTTGACCGGTTTTGGCGATCTGTGCTGCGATTTCGGAGAGAACGCCGCCACCTACGTCATTTTTGGCCACCTCGATCAGAGCCCCCCTCCGCCGCATGTGTGCTGAGGATTTTTCCCGTCGATGAAATATGACAGAGATATTAATGTTTTTACAAAATTCCCCATTCTCTCTGCTGCCCCTGCTGGAGAGAGGGGGGGGACTATAAAACCAGGAAGTGGTGTGCCTCAATCAGTCTCTGCAAGTGGTGTGCCTCAATCAGTCTCTGCAAGTGGTGTGCCTCAATCAGTCTCTGCAAGAGCTCTGAATAACACTGAACAAATGTCTCCACAGCTGTGAGTACCCATAATGTGGTTTGAAAATGAAAATATGGTTAGTTTGAGGAAAAAAGCACTGCCTGCAAATGGTTGTTTGGGGTGTTTAGGTAAAATGGCACCCTCTCTCTCCCCACCTCTCTCTCTCTCCCTATCCCTCTCTTTTTCTCCCTATCCCTTTCTCTTTCTCTCTCCCCCCTGTCTCCCTTTCTCTCTCTCTCTCTCCCCCCTGTCTCTTACCCTTTCTCTCTCTTCTCCCCCTCTCCCCCCCCCCTCTCTCTCCCCATCTCCCCCCCCCCCTCCCCCCTCCCACCTTTCCCTCCCACCTTTCCCTCCCACCTTTCCCTCCCTCCCCCCCTCTCCCTCCCCCCTCTCCCTCCCCCCTCTCCCTCCCCCCTCTCCCTCCCCCCCTCTCCCTCCCCCCCTCTCCCTCTCCCTCCACCCCCCCCTCCTCCCCCCCCTCCTCCCCCCCCTCTCTCCCCCCCCTCTCTCCCCCCCTCCTCTCCCCTTCTCTCTCTCTCTCCCCTCTTTTTATCCCTCTCCTCCATCCCCTCCCCCACCGTCCCTCCCCTAAAACCCCCCTCCCCTCCACACACCCCTACCCCCTTCCCTCCACCCTCCCCCTCACCTCACCCCCTCTCAGCACACCTTCTCTCCCCCCCTCTCCCTCTACCCCCTCTCCACCGCCCTCCCACCCTCTCTCCTCCCCCCTCACTCCCCCCTCACTCCCCCCTCACTCCCCCCTCACTCTCCCCTCCTCCCCTCCACACCCCCTACCCCCTTCCCTCCACCCCTCCCTGCTACCCACCTCACCCCCCTCTCAGCACCCCCTCTCTCTCCCCCTCACTCTCACCCTCTCCTCCCTCACCTTTCCCCCCCTCCCTCTTCTCCTCCTCTCCACCCCCCTATCCCTCTTGCCCCTCTCTCTGTGTCTCTGTGTCTCTCTGTGTCTTTGCCCCTTCTCTCTCTGCCCTCACTCTCTAACCCCCCTCCCCCCCGCCCTCTCTAGATGTGACTGCGTTGGGGGCTATGTGTCAGTAGATAGGGTGGTTATGGGGTAAAAGGAGCAAATTAATAATATAAATATAATATCAAGGGGGGTAATTAGCGTGAGTGCGGGGGGGGGGATAGTTAGTGTATGACGCTGCATGCCGCCTCCCCCCCCCCCCCCCCCACACACAACCGCACGTTGGGGGAACAGACCCAACGGGTCTGCACTTGGTCTAGTTATTTATAACTCTTTGCCGCAGTAACTTTCCAGTTTCTGGGTCTTACCAAGGATAGCCAATCCAACCACACCTCAACGCTCACCAGGGGATTTGAAGACTTAAAAAGGATCAAACACTTTATATTCACCACCAGATAATTCCACGCTGGACACATTCCTAAAATATGCAGGAAAAATGTTCCTGATGTTGGGGGAGTCCAGAACTAGGGATCACAGTTTAAGAATAAGGGGTTGGCCATTTAGGACTGAGGTGAGGAAAAACTTTTATAACCTGAGAGTTGTGAATCTGTGGAATTGTCTGCCACAGAAGGCAGTGGAGGCCAATTCACTGGATGTATTCAAGAGAGAGTTAGATATAGCTCTTCGGGCTAATAGAATCAAGGGATATGGGGAGAAAGCAGGAATGGAGTACTGAGTCTGGATGATCAGCCTTGATTATATTGAATTGTGATGCTGGCTGGAAAGGCCGATTGGCCTACTCCAACACCTATTTCTATGTTTCTATGTTTATACAGAACCCATTCTTACATTCACTCCAGAGAAATCTGTGGGAATGTGGATTGGCTCTGCCTGTCTGCAATGAGATAGCTGAAGTATTCTCACCCCAGATATTCTCACTAAGTATCACTCCCTTTCCCCGCTCTCTTTCCTGTGCCTCAACACTCCCCTCCACCATGTTGCACAACCATTTCCCCCATTAAACAACCCCACTGCCCCTGTATCCTTCCACTTGTATCCCTCCCTCTGGCTTTATATTTCACTCCACTCCTCTCCATGTCCGTCACCCTTTTGTCTCCTTTTCATCTCTACCCTTTGTCACTAACTCCACCCATATGCCAATCAAACCATCCTTACCTGTACCCACCTATCACTTGCCAGGCCTCCCTCCCCTGTACCTCTTTTCCAGTTGTAGAATAAGCAAGCTAGCCTATGCTGAGTTTACCACCAGTTGATACTGTGACACTCAGCGCGCATATTGTGGTTGTCTATATTTATATCACTTATTTATCCAAGCTACATTATTACTTCCAAAAATGAAATATGAATGTGTCTAAGCTCCGTGCAATAAAGTGCATTTCACAAGTTGAAGGGGTACATGGTGAACAGAAGATTAAAGAGTTTTGTCTGGGAATTAGAATGAAAGATTTGACAGGGAGCTGTCAATGCAAGGAAATAACAAATGAAAATATTTTTGGGAGAATAGAGAGATGAGGCAAGAATGGCTTACAGTAATAAAGCATGGAATATGGCAACAAGCGGCAATCTACAGTCATAAAATCTAAGGAGGTCAAATTTAAGGGGAAAGTATACAGTTAAGGGTGGCACAGTGGTGTAGCAGTAGGGTTGCTGCCTCACAGTGCCAGAGACCCAGGTTCAATCCCGACTATGGGTGCTGTTTGTATGGAGTTTATACATTCTTGCTGTGACCGCATGGCTTTTCTCTGGGTACTCTGGTTTCCTCCCATATACTAAAGACATGCTGGTTTGCAGGTTAATTGGCATCTGTAAATTATCCATCATGTGTAGGGCAGAACTAGTGTACGGGTGATCAGTGGTCAGCATGAACTCGGTGAGCCAAAGCTACCATTCTGTATCTCTAAACTACCCAGGTACCTACCCCTGCAACTGCAGAAGAAGCAACACCTGTCGCTATTGACCTCCCACGATTCTGTCCAGGGACCCCGACAGTCCTTTCAGGTTAGGCAGAGGTTCACCTGCATCTCCTCCAACCTCATCCACTGTGTCCATTGTTCAAGATGTGGACTCTGATATATCGGCGAGACCAAACGCAGACTGGGCGATCGTTTAGCGGAACACCTTCGCTGGGTATGAATATTGATTTCTCTCACGTCAGGTAGCCCAGTCATTCCCTCTCTCTCTATCCCTCCCCCACCCAAGTCGCACCAGCTTCTCGCTTTCACTCTACAAACAGCCTACAATGGCCTTTTTTTCCCTTTATCATTGTTACATTTTTGCATATCTTTCATTCATTGTTCTTTATCTCTCCACATCATCGTCTATATCTCTCATTACCCTTATCCCTAACCAGTCTGAAGAAGGGTCTCATCCCGAAACATCACCCATTCCTTCTCACCAGATTTGCTGCCTGTGCTGCTGAGTTACTCCAGCTTTTTTCGGTTTAAACCAGCATCTGCAGTTCCTTCTTTCCCATTACATTGAACAATCCTGATGCAGCCTCAACAGGCTTTATATAATTGAAATAAGACATTGCTACTCTTGCACTCAAATCCTCTTGTAACAATGGTTGGCCTTCCTCTTTGCCTGCTGAAATGTAATTAGCTTTCAGTGAAATGTGACCAAACACACTCGGGTTAGCCTGAACATGGACACCTTTCATTCTCTCAACATTTAAAAAGACTATTGCTTTAGTATTGTCATCTGTACTCAGCTATGGTGAAAAGCTTTTGGTTATGTGTTATCCAGTCCAATTAAATCATACATAGACACTAAATGCTGGAGTAACTCAGCGGGACAGGCTGCATCTCCGGAGAAAAGGAATGGGTGATGTTTCAGGCAGATCTTTCCTGCACTATTAAATCATACAGTACATGAGCACGATCAAGCCATACATAGGTACAACAGGTAGTGCAAAGAGAAAATTACCAGAGGGCAGAATATAGTGTTACAGTTAAAGAGAAAGTGAGAAAGGTTGGTAAATCGGGACTACGCCCTAGCTCATGGGAGGACCATTCAGTACTCTGATAAGAGCAGGGAAAAAGCTGCTCCCGAATCTGGGTGGTTCATGCTTTCATGCTTTTGTATATTCTGCCCATGAGAGGAGAGGAGATGATTAGGTTGAAAAAGGTCCTTCATTATGCTGCTTGCTATTCCGAGGCAGTGTTAAGGGCCTGTCCCACCAGCATGCGACTGCATGCGGCTAGCGCGACCAAACATGGTCGCTTGAGCAGTACAGCCTCGCGGGGCCGGTCCCACTTCGATCGCCGGAGCCGTATGGAGTTGTGCGGGGCTGGTCCCGACATCGCGCAGGGCTCCGAAAAACTGACACTGTCCAAAAACTGACACTGTCCAAAAATTCCGCTGCCGCATTGAGGCCGTAAGAAGCGCCTCGATGGGCGTACGTAGCGTCTCGACGCCGTACGCAGTGTCTTGACACCATACGCAGCGTCTTGACGGCGTACGCCTAGCGTGTGGCGTTGCGCGATGACGTCACCACCCGGCGTGCCGTTGCGTGATGACGTAACCACCCGACGCCGTGCGACGTCCAAATTCAGTCGGCCCGCCTCCTGCCCAGCTGATTGGTGAGTATGATCTCGGGACCAGCCCCGCACAACTCCAGACAGCTCCGCGGTTGGAAGTGGGACCGGCCCCACGAGGCTGTACACCTCACGCCACCACGTTTGGTCGCGCTAGACGCATGCAATCGCATGCTGGTGGGACAGGCCCTTCAAGCTTAGATGGAGTCAATGTTGTTGGGGCTGATCTGTGTGATGGACTGGGTTACACCCACAACTCTCTGCAATTTATTGCAGTCTTGAGCAGAGCTGCAACCCAATAGTCTCCTTTCTATGGTGCATCTGCAGAAATTGCAAAGAGTTGTTGGAGATATCCCAAAGCCTGTAAGGAAGTAGAGATGTCAGTGTACTTTTGTAGCAGTAGTTTCAATGGGGTTGGTCCAGGACAAATTGTTAGTGATATTTATGCCGAGGAACTAGAAGTTTGACACCATTGAATCTGAGGCATGTATTCCACTTCACTTCCTGAAGTCAATATCTACATCCTTCAAAATTATCATTTGTTAAATCAAAAACCTCAAATTCTTCTACAATATATGTCATCTGCAAATTCCTTGCCTCATCCCTTACCCTGTCTTTATCACCAAATGCATTTGTCTATCTTTGGCGCAGTCCACACTAGCACTTAATTTTGTCAGGTGTTATATCCAGAAAACTTGAATATTTTGCACTTAAACTTTCATTCAAGTGATTGCACAGCACAGATCTCAGCACACAAACGTCTAGCCCAAAAATAGTTCATCAGGTCACGGTGGAATTCTCCACCACAGAAGGCAATGGAGGCCAATTCACTGGATGTTTTCAAGAGAGAGATAGATTTAGCTCTTCGGGCTAAAGGAATCAAGGGATAGGGGGAAAAAGCAGGAACAGAGTACTAATTCTGGATGATCATATTGAATGGCGGTGCTGGCTCGAAGGGCCGAATGGCCTACACCTGCACATATTTTCCATCAAGTCTACTCCGCCATTAAATCACGGCAGATGCATTTTTCTCTCTCAACCCCATTCTCCTGCCTTCAACCCACAACCCATGACACCCTTATGAATCAAAAATGAGGTTACATCCACTTTTGTTTTCTGTACTTTTACTGATTTTCAATGCACACCAGCATATCACCCACAATACCACACCCTCTACCTTTGTGTAATAATCTCACATCAGGCAAGTGGGATTCATGAGAATGGACGGAATGGTCAGCATGGATATGTGGGCCGAAGGGCCCGTTTCTATGCTCCATGATTTCCTTCCATAAATCTATGTTGACTCCGCCCACTCCTTTTTATTATTTCCAAGTGTAACCACTTCATTAATAATATATTCCAGCATTTTCACTGTGAATGGACTACAGCGCCTGGTTTTCTCTTTCCATCCTTTCTTGAATTGTTTGATTCCACTTGCTACTTTCCATTATGTCCATCATTTTATTAATTTCTCCAGCCTCAACCTGTAAGATACAGTAAGAAAGGTGCTCTGGAGAGGGTGCAGAAGAGGTTTACAAGACTGCTGTGTTGATTAGAAGATATTAGCTATAGGAGAGGTTGGACAAACTTGGATTGTTTTTTGCTGCAGGAAGCTGAAGGGAGACTTGATTTACCCCTAAGTATATAAAATTATGAGAGGCCTGGATAAAGTAGACTGTCATAAAGTCAAAAGGCCATAAGGAATAGGAGTAGCATTAGGCCATTCGTCCCATTGTCTACCCTGCCATTCTCCCTCCTAACCCCATTCTCCTGCCTTCTCCCCATAACCTCTGACACCTGTACAAATCGAGAATCTATCTGTCGCTTGCTTAAAAATAACCACTGACTTGGCCTCCACAGCCTTCTGTGGCAAATAATTCCACAGATTCACCATATAAAGAATATTTCTCCTCATATCCTTCCCAAAAGAACATCCTTTAATTCTGAGGCTATGGCCTCTAGTCCTAGACAAGAGGAAACTAGTGGAAACATCCTCTCCACATCCACTCTATCCAAGCCTTTCAGGATTCTGTATGTTTCAATGAGGTCCCCCCTCATTCTTCCAAACTCTGAATTCTATTTTCTCGCCGAGGTGGAAATGATGAAGATTAGAGGCCATAGTTTAAGGTGAGAAGGACAAAGTTTAAAGGAGATGAGTTTTTTTTCACACAGAGAGTGGTGAGAGCCTCTGCCAGATACGAGATACGAGAGTGGCATTTAAGAGGCTTTTGAATAGGCACATAGATATGCAGGGAATAGAAGGATATGGATCGCACACAGGCAGATGAGATTAGTTTAAGATAGACACAAAAAGCTGGAGTAACTCAGCAGGTCAGGCAGCATTTCTGGAGAAAGGGAATAGGTGACGTTTCGGGTCGAGACCCTTCTTCAGACTAACTTGCCATCTTGGTCAGTACAGACATTGTGGGCCGAAGGGCTAGTTCTTGTGCTGTACTGTTCTATCTTCTAAGTTCCAATTAGTGAAGGTTTAAGTTATTAATGATGGTGTAGAAAGCATTTTGAGGAACGATCATTGAACCTGGCTAAAGTATAGATAATAAGAAAACCATATACCTTACACCATTAACACACAGGAGACTTATCAATCAATAGCTTTGATACTGGACAATAGGGATAACTTTCCTTCAAAGTAGTGACATAGAATCTCATGGTCATTCTGAAGGAAGCAGATCACTTGGTTTTAATACCTAATTCAAAAGACAGCAGTTCCACTGAGCATAATCCTATCAAAACAACACTGGATATTTATCCTGCATTGAGAAGCATTTAAGTCTTCTGAACAGGAAGCTGTTTAAAAAAAAAAATAACAGCCTTGAATTTGCAGTTGGTGGTAAAGGAACAGCATTTGTTGTTGACCTTGAAAACATTTCCTGTAAAAATCCAGCAATTACTGAGATGTGGACTAGCCCTTTACCAGCATCAATATGATGCAATCTCTGAAGTCCAGCCAGTGGGATAGGTTGAACCTGACTGAACAGTCAATTACATTAAGGTTAAGGGCTAGGTTTATTATTGTCATGTGCACCAAGGTAAAGTGAATAGCTTTGTTTTGCATTCAATCCAAACAGATCATATATAGCAAACATAGGTAAAATCAGTTCAAACTCAAGTACCATAGATTGAGAAAAGATGAAGCTATAGAGACAGAATATAGTTCTCAGCAATGTAGAGCATCAGTTCATGTCATAAGGTCACGTGATAGGAGTAGAATTAGGTAATTCGGCCCATCAAGTCTACTCTGCCATTCAATCTATCTCTTCCTCCTAACCCCATTCTCATGCCTTCTCCCCATAACCTCTGATACCTGCACCAAGCAAGAATAGTAAGATTAAACGAGAACTTACCAGTTCGAAGTTTGATCATTATTTTATGAGGAGTAACGTTGAGGGATTACGTGAAGAACCCGCCAGGACGCATGCGTGTCAATCTTCAAAGCAGCGGTGTGAAATCACAGATAACAGTAATGACTGAACATAGTAAGATTAGAGAAGAGGATACCAGTTGAGCTTTATGATCAAGGGTGGGAGCGGAGGGCACGTAATCCCTCAACGTTACTCCTCATAAAATAACGATCAAACTTCAAACTGGTAAGTTCTCGTTTAATCTTACTATTTTACTTCGGAGTCACGTGAGTGACTACGTGAAGATTTCAAAGCTCTGTGATTTCATGCCGTGGAAACGAGTCCATGCATCACATCTGCCTTAATTGACTAAGGGAGGAATTGTGTTAACATGTTTAAACATGAATCCGACATTGAAATCCATGATAAAGTTATTAACAACAAATTATAGTCCCTATTTCATGGGGTGAAATCATATTACAGAACTTTAAAATTGATTCTGCAAAAGTTCCAGGTTTAACCACTGGTTTATGGTAGAATTGTTGGAAAGTTTTTTCCCTTGACCATCCTGCTGTCTCCAGGATTTGGTCCATTGGTACGTCCAACTCCATAGCTGCCGATGTAGCTGCAGCCCTGGTGGAATGAGATTTGAATATGTTAGTATCCACTCCAGCTGTTGCTAAAACCTGTTTCAGCCATCTGGAAATAGTTTGAACCGACACTTTTTTGTGGGGTTGCTTGTGGCTGATTAGTAGTGCCATCTCATAGCCTCTGATGTTTTTGGTGTTCTCCATATATAACAATAAATGTTTTATTATACAGAGACGATCATCTATAGGGTAAGCCCTAAATACTATTTTGAGGCCTGATGGTCCCGGTCTGTTCTGTTTGACTAATTTGTGAACATGAAAAGTTATATTTCTTGTTGAAGAAGTCATATTGTCCAGCCTTAACTTATGTAAAGACTGTACCCTTTGTGCTGTGACCAAAGCCATCAGCATGACTGTTTTATGCGTAAGTTTTTGCAGGGACAGAGCTGTTGCTGGAGACCAGTATATGTCACCATGGCGGTGTTATCACCCCCTGGTAACCAAACATGTTTTAGTTAATTTTGTTTTATTAAGTTGTGTATCTGTGTGGGTGGGGTGGGAGAAACATGCTTTGGTCTCTTCCTTCGGGGGATGCGACTTTTACTTCGGTCGTATTCCCCGTCTCCGTCTGCGCCGAGGCCTAATGGCGGAGCTGGCGGCATCGGTCTGTAGCGGCGGCAGCAGCGGCAGCGGAGACCTGACTCGGCCCCGAAGCTGTGGCGGCGGCAGCAGCAGCAGCGGAGACCCGGCTCGGCACCGAAGCTGTAGCGGCGGCAGCAGCAGCAGCGGAGACCCGGCTCGGCCCTGGAGCTGTGGTGGCGGCGGCAGCAGCGGAGACCCGGCTCGGCCCTGGAGCTGTGGCGGCGGCAGCGGCAGCAGCGGAGACCCGGCTCGGCCCCGAAGCTGTGGCGGCGGCAGCAGTAGCAGCGGAGACCCGGCTCGGCCCTGGAGCTGTGGCGGCGGCGGCAGCAGCAGCGGAGACCCGGCTCGGCCCCGAAGCTGTGGCGGCGGCGGCAGCAGCAGTGGAGACCCGACTCGGCCCTGGAGTTGTGGCGGAGGCAGCGACCACCCGCGGAGTTTGAACCGTCGCCTCGGCGCAGAGGGAGAACAAAGAGGGAAGAGACAGAGACTTTAAGATTTTGCCTTCCACCACAGTGAGGAGGTGTTTGGTGAACTCACTGTGGTGGATGTTAAATTTGTGTTGATTGTGTGTTTTTGCCATTTTTTAAATTATATGTATGACTGCAGGGAAACAAAATTTCGTTCAGACCGAAAGGTCCGAATGACAATAAACTAATCTAATCTAATCTAATCTAATCTAATCTGTAGTCTAACATGCAGGTGATGCATTTCTGAACAGTATGATTTTAGTCCATAGAACGCACCCAACATTTCCAAGTAGTTTATGACATGTATCTGAAGCAATGATGCTTCTTGTGCATCCCATCTATATCCACAACTAGAGATGGGGTTAGTAACACGCCAACCATGAACGCTGGCATCAGTTTGTAGCACCACTGAATGGTTGCTGACAATGATAGGGTTTGAACAATGCCCAATATTTCCCCTATCATTGTAATTCCGTGATTGCTTAGATTGGTAGCCTCATTGGTTTCTACACATGACCAGTATTGATTTTAAGTGCTTATACCTTTGTCCTTGTAATTATTGGTAATACAAAGGTCAAACAGTGTGGCTGGAAAGGCCACAGTATTGCCAATTACCCTTGCTACCAGTCGAATAGGTGGTTTACTGATGTCAATGAGGTTGTTGGCCTCAGTTAAGTCTGTACCTTCCTTTGATAAGTTACCCACATGTAGACTAAGTCAAAGGTGAACCTCAAGTAGTCCTTAGTGGCGGAAGGTGTTAGCTTAGAATTAATAACGTCTATAATCCTTCCGCATAGGCACCGTATAGTAAGCATCTTTTAATGGATGCAATCCATAAAGTAGCCTATGGAATCAATTGTTTGGCAGTAACAAAGGTTTCCAATTTTGAATGAATTTACTGCACAATGTATTCAGGTTTGTCAGACCTGAATGATTGGCAACCACATATTTTTGTTTTTCGTAAAGATATTGACACGAATTCCAAAGAGTCGTGTTGGGATTTCCCCATGATTCCCTAGCATCTAGCCTCTCCAGTTCAGCATGCGCTTCCAGTTTTTCTTATCGTGAAGGCACGAACGTTCAGTTCGGTACATGCTGAACCGGGAAATTTTGTGCACAATTCAATTGTATATCCCTGAACACTAGGTAGAAAATAAGTGTTAGTAGTTATTGCACTCCATGCCTCCCAAGAAAATGTAATCTACACACCAATTTGTGTTATTTACACCTCCTGTTTTTTGGAAGAGACCAGACCCCCCTACCTCCATGGTGACCAGTGGAAAGTTTGTTTTCTTCCTTGCAGTCACCGTAGAGGTTGTGGCGTCGGTTTTTGGATTTGGGATTTGGGGTTGCACGTCTTCCACGAAGGCTGGTCTGGGCCAGGCCTAAAAGACCTCTGAACCTGTAGCTCGGCCTTTGAGCTTTCACCAGCTTCTGTGTGTCTTCCTGCTGGTGGGTGCGTGGAGGTGCTGTTGTCGTGTGTAGGAGATCCTGCCTGTTGCCGCCTTTATGACCCCCAGGGTATTGGCCTCCTTATTGAGCTCTATTACCTGTTTTGACAGGTTGCCCCCAAGTAGTAATATTGGTGGTTTAATCCATCCTGGTCTGCACAGCTCTGCAAACTTAGGGTTTAAAGCTGGGCGGATGGCGTTCTCCTGAGACTATTAATCTCATACTCCGTATTGCAGAATAATGCCACAGCGTCTTAGCTAAACATCCTGCCTTCTGACTCCCATTCCAATGTGTTTTCAGATGTAACTGTTCACCGTGGGAAATTTTTGAGGGATACCCATTTTCCGGTGCCAAATATTTGGCAGTAGTGTCTATTACAGCCATGTTCCTGTAGTTGTTTTTAGATGTACAAACTTGGACACCTTTTCCAGGAGGTTTCCTTGTTCTTGCACCCCCTGCACACTGATTTCTTCCTTCAGCAAAACCCCTCTTCAGAGCCAGCCCAGAATTGGCTCCCAGTACTCCCCTCTGTCGAGGGAGATGCACTGTGCAGCCCTGATAAGGTGCTGCCATGGGTGTATTATATACCCATTGTGACTAGACTACATCTCCCAGAGTCTGTCACAGTGGAGCATGTGCTCCATAAGCCGCTCCATTTGGCCCCAGTAACGCTGGTCCCCGCGGCATTTCTTTGCAGTTCGACTTGTCAGCCAAGTCGGGCACAGCTGATCCCACTAATGGTGATCTGGTGCCGTCAGCCGCTGCTGGCTGTCCGTAACTCCGTAGTTCTTCCCAGCCAGTGCAGCCCTTGTGGACTCCTGTCCATAGTTTCCCCCTGTGAAAACCAGCACGGGAAACAAAGCATGACCGTAGTAATTCCCTTACCTGTCGGTCTTGGTTTTAAAAAACTTGCCACTGCAGGGGAATACTCCCCCCCGCCTGCCATTTTGACTTGTCAGAGTCAACGGCTCTGATCTGTGTAGCCTTCCCGCCCGGCCGTGGTGTTGATCTGGCCGGCGCGGGTGCTAAGTCGGGCACAGCTGATCCCATTCATGGTGATGCTGGTGCCTTCAGCTGCTGCTGGCTGCCCGCAACGCCGCGGTCCTCCCCAGCCAGCTTTAGACGCAGCCCTTGTGGACTCTATTTTTGTCCAGTTTCCCCCTGTAAAAAACAGCGCGGGAAACAAAAAATGACCGCAGAGTAATTCACTTACCTGTCGGTCGCGGTTTCAAATTTACCGCTGCGGGGGAACGTCGTTCCACCCCGTCTGTCGTTTCGCAATGCATGAAGCGATATGACATGCATGCGTCCTGGCGGGTTCTTCACGTAGTCACCCACGTGACTCCGAAGTAAAATCTATTTATCTCTGCCTTAAAAATATCCACCCCACTGACTTTGCCTCCACAGCCTTCTGTGGCAGAGAATTCCACAGATTCACCACCCTCTGACTAAAGAAATGTCTCCTTCCTAAAAGAACGCCCTTGGACAAAGTCTAGTGTCCTCAATGGGTAGAGGTGTGTCGAACAGTACTCTAGCTAATGGAAGGACTGTTCAGAAGCCTGATAATGGAGGGGAAGAAGCTGTTCTGGGTCAGGTGGTGCATGCTTTCAATGGATTCTCACACACTACAAACCAAGAAGAAAAAAATCACAAATGTATTTCAACTATTTTATTATGTACAAAATGAAGAATGAAATACAAATATTTGATTAAGGCAGAAGCTGAAGTTGTATAAAATAACTTGTGAATATTATTTTAAAACCCATTATATTTTGAAATATTTATGTGAGGGAATTATAGTCCAATTACGTAAAATTAGTCTTTTAGGGCCAGAGAGTTTGCTAAGTGGTAATTATGGCTTAGTATGCCATTAAAACTAATTTAGACCTTATGCAACAAAGCCTAATATTTCCATGATAATTTTAGAAATGAGATATTTAATTCAATTTACAGCTCCTCAGAAAATGAAGCAGTCTGCATCAGTATGCAGCAGGACAAAATTCAGGCAAGTGCTGATAACTAGCAAGTTTTGTTCATTCCACACAAATCTAAGGCTATAACCATCTCTGAGACACAGTCTAACCAACCACTTTTTATATTTGAAGGTAGACAAAAATGCTGGGGAAACTCAGCGGGTGAGGCAGCATCTATGGAGCGAAGGAATGGGTGACATTTCGGGTCGAGACCCTTCTTCAGGCTCTCGACCCGAAACGTCACCCATTCCTTCGCTCCATAGATGCTGCCTCACCCGCTGAGTTTCTCCAGCATTTTTGTCTACCTTCAATTGTTCTAGCATCTGCAGTTCCTTCTTCAACTTTTTATATTTGGT
Organism: Amblyraja radiata; assembly: GCF_010909765.2. Lineage (NCBI taxonomy): Eukaryota > Metazoa > Chordata > Chondrichthyes > Rajiformes > Rajidae > Amblyraja > Amblyraja radiata. Next base: position 157,329,462 of record NC_045956.1, read on the forward strand.
TTTGTTACCGTGAGAAAGACTGCCACCGTCAACAATGGTCAGAAACCTGACTGAGCAGCTCACAGGTACCTCAACCATCAACAAGGCACAGATCAGATATGTAAAATAGGCACAACATGCTGGAGTAACTCAGCGGGTCAGGCAGCATCTCTGGAGAAAAGGAACAGGTGAGGTTTTGGATCAAGACCTTTCTTCAGGCTGAGAGTCACAGGAGAGGAAAACCAGAGGCATGGAAAAGTACTGAACAGATCAGAGCCGGCACTGATGACCAAATAGCCCACAATGGTTCATTGGTCTGGAGGACGTGATAACGAGGGGATACGAACAGTAAAACTAACCAAGGCGATCAGGGCGGGGGAGGGACAGAGAGAGAGGAAATGCAAAGGTTACCTGAAATTGGGGAAATCAATATTCATACCACTGGACATCTGTTAGATTATCTCACCCCACCACGTGACCCCACCACTCGCCACATCTTCCCATCTCCCCCTATGTCTGCCTTCCGCAAAGACCGCTCCCTCCGCAACTCCCTCGTCAATTCTTCCCTTCCCTCCCGCACCACCCCCTCCCCGGGCACTTTCCGTTGCAACCGCAAGAAATGCAACACCTGTCCCTTCACCTCCCCCCTCGACTCCATTCAAGGTCCCAAGCAGTCGTTCCAGGTGCGACAAAGGTTCACCTGTATCTCCTCCAACCTCATCTACTGCATCCGCTGCTCTAGATGTCAGCTGATTTACATCGGTGAGACCAAGCGTAGGTTGGGCGACCGTTTCGCCGAACACCTCCGCTCAGTCCGCAATAACCTACCTGACCTCCCGGTGGCTCAGCACTTCAACTCCCCCTCCCATTCCCAATCCGACCTCTCTGTCCTGGGTCTCCTCCATTGCCAGAGTGAGCAACAGCGGAAATTGGAGGAACAGCACCTCATATTCCGTCTGGGGTCCTTGCGTCCCTATGGCATCAACATTGAATTCTCCCAATTTGGCTAGCCCGTGCTGTCTCCTCCCCTTCCTTCACCTTCTAGCTGTCTCCTCCCACCCTCCCATCCGCCCGCCCTCGGGCTCCTCCTCCTCCTCCCTTTGTCCTTCTTTCTTTCCCCACCCCCTATCAGTCTGAAGAAGGGTTTCGGCCCGAAACGTCGCCTATTTCCTTCGCTCCATAGATGCTGCTGCACCCGCTGAGTTTCCCCAGCAATTTTGTGTACCATCTGTTAGATTATCGTTACTTGCCTGGTTGGCTGCAGCTCTAATGATTTAGTTAGTGTTGCAACCACTAGCACAAAAACTCAGGTTTAATCCTGACAGCTATTTGAATTTGCACCTTCTCCTTGTGATTACATGGATTCCATGGGTGCTCAAGATTCCTCTCACATGCCAAAGAAATGCTGTTTGTTCAGTGAAGTCAAGAGTATTTACTTGTCATACGTTCCAAAATGGAACAAGGAAATCCTTACTTGCAACAGCACAACAGATTTGTAAACATAGTGCGCTACAAACACCAAAATAAACAACAAAAAAGTTCAGTAAATGTAGTGCAAAGCCAACACCCCCAATGGGCCTGTCCCACTTAGGCGACTCTTTACGCGAATCCAGGAGACTCTGCGCTCGCCACATGGTCGCCTCATGTTCGCTGGTGGTCTCTGGTGAGTCTCCTTCATGGTCGCGAGGAGTTCCCACATTCTGGGAACTAGTCGTGGCCTCAGTATGGTCGCCGCAAATTTTTTAACAAAAATTGGTCGCCATGGAGAAAATCGATAATCCTGTAGTCGTAGGTGCAGTGGTACTGGGGTCACCATGTAGTTGTAGGTAGTCGAGGTAGTGGTAGGTAGTTTTAGTTAATCGCCTTTGCTGACTGGTCATTTTCATAGGCTCATTGGGGAAAAAAAAACGTAAGCAGGAGTTTTCAGAACCAAGGATAACGAACCGGTAATGTTAAATGGCCGCAGAACTTCACAGCCGTGTATCTCTGGCTTATTAAAAGTTGTCTGGCTTCTTAAAAGTTGTCTTCACTCCTTCTCCACTCTTCCCCTCTCCCCCTTCTAACCCCCCCCCCCCCCCTTCTCCCCCCTCTTTTAAAGGACTTACCGTAAACTGTGCTAGCCTTCTTAATTACAGTGCCAACCTTCCTGTTCTTCGCGTTGTGTGTCTGTATCACCTTGGGTTTGCACCGTGTAAATTTCAGACAGTGCTCCCCCCGCTTGCTCTGGCCCCCGCCTTTGCAACTTGACAGTCATCGGCCGTCCGCTGAAAAATCGCCTAAGTGGGACAGGCCCATAAGTCTTTGTAGTTCGGAGCTTATTTGGAGGTTGTTGTGTTTAATAGCCTGATAGTTGTAGAGAAGTAGCGGCTCCCGAACCTAGATGTTACAGTTATCAGGCTCCTATAACTTCTTCCCAATGGCAGCTGTGAAATAAGAGCATGGCCAGGGTGGTGCGGGTCTCTGATGATGCTGGCTGCTTTTTTGAAGCAGCGACTCCTGAAGATCCCTTCGATGGTGGGGAAATCAGTATCCGTGGCTACTGTAGTTTAGTTTAGTTTAGTTTAGAGATATAGCACGGAAACAGGCCCTTTCGGGTCCATGCCGACCATCGATCCCTGCACATTAACACTATCCTACACCCACTAGGGACAATTTTTACATTTACCAAGCCAATTAGCCTACATACCTGTACGTCTTTGGCGTGAGGGAGAATACCCATGCAGGTCAAGGGGAGAACGTACAAACTTCGCACAGACAGCACCCGTAGTCGGGATTGAACCCGGGTCTCTGGCGCTGCATTCGCTGTAAGTCAGCAACTCTACCAATGGGCCACTGTGCCGCCCAATTTTGTAAACATTCAGGATGGTATACTTCATACATTTGATTGGTATCCCATGTCCATCTTAAGCATCCATGTTCTCTATAAGGTTGCGATATGTATTATCTACAAAATGCTTTGTAGACACTCTTCGGAACTCTACCATTAGCGCTTCCCAAACACCTGACCTCTTACACTAAGATGGACAGGGGCAGCAGATGAGTGGGATGCCTCTACCTGCAGGTCCACTGCAAAACATATTCCATCTGGACTTGGAAACATATTGCATTCATCCTTTAGCAGTACTGTGCCAGCACTTTCACACAAAGGATGCAGTCGTTCAAAAGGTGTCCACCACCACCTTCTCAAGACTAATTAGTGATGGGTGAAAAAGTTTGGATTTTATTTTTATCTGGAGACGAGGAGAATTCTCATATCTCAGAGGAATTCTGGAAGGCTTGGATAGAGTAGATGTGGACAGGACGTTTTTTACCAGTGAGAGAGTCGAGGATTAGAGGTCAGTCTAAGAATTAATTGGACGTTCCTTTAGGAAGATGAGGAGGAATTTCTTTAGTCAGAGGGTGGTAAATCTGTGGAATTCATTGCCACAGAGGCCTGTGGAGGCCAAATCAATGGATATTTTTAAGGCAGAGATAAATAGATTGTTGATTACTGTGTAGGAAAGAACTGCAGATGCTAGTTTAAATCAAAGGTAGACATATAATGCTGGAGTACTCGGGACAGGAAGCATCTCTGGAGAGAAGGAATGTGTGAGGTTTCAGGTCGAGACCCTCTTGATTAGTACGGGTGACAGGGGATATGGGGAGAAGGCAGGTGAATGTGGTTAGGAGGGAGAGATAAATCAGCTGTGATTGAATGGTGGAGCAGACGATGGGCCAAATGGCCTAATTCTGCTCCTATCACTTATGGACTTATGAACTTATGAAGTGAAATCATTGAATATCTCCAGGCAGAGAATGTCAAACATTTAAATGCAAGAGACCTCAGGTATTGTGTGTATGGTGTTTGCATGTCCACATTGCACAAATACATGTGTAAGGTTAAGGAATAACGTTTAGTGCAAGAAAATTCCAGTAACGTCCGATTAAAGGCAGTCTGAGGGTCGCCAATGAGGTAGATAATAGCTCTAGTTGTTGGTAGGATGGTTCTGTTGTCTGATAACAGCTGAGATAGACTTTGAATCTGGATATATGCATTTTCACGCTCTCTACCTCTTGCCTGATGGGACAGGGGAGAAGAGGGAGACTATCAGCCTAATTCTGATAAGATAGATTCAGGTTGAGTTGAGTTTCCTTTATTGTCTTTCAAACTTTTTAGTTTGAACTAAATAGGGTACCTTGCAGTCAATTTAACACAAACATCCATCACAGTGAATCTCCAGTCACCGTCCTCACTGTGATGGAAGGCAAAACAGTCTTAAGTCTTATCTCTTCCTTCCTTGTTCTCCCTCAGCGTTGAGGCGATCCAGGCTTTAGATGTTGGGCCCCCAGCCGGGTGATGGTAAGTCCCACGGCCGAATCCAAGCTCCGCGAACGGGCCAGTTCAAACTCTGTGGCCCGGGGCGGACGAAGCCACCACCCTCCAGTCCAGCGGTACGAAGCTGTTGTTGCGGGAGCTCCGGAGAATCGGTCACCAACCTGGGTCCTGCGAGCTCCCGATGTTGTCGTCCACTGGGTCCGCGGCCGAAGCCTCCGAGGCCCAGAAGTCGGGCCGCAGCCACAGCGCCACCACAGCCCCGAAGTCGGCCAGCTTCACGATGGTGAGTCCACAGGCTCTGCCTCCGGAGCCTCGAGGTCGGTTCCAGTTGTAGGCCGCCAGCTCCACGATTAGGCCTCAGCGCAGACGGAGACGGAGATGGAGATACAACAAAGAAAAGGTCGTATCCCCTTGAAGGAAGAGGTTAAAACAAGTTTCCCCCGCCCCCCCCACACACATACACAACTAAAAATAAACTAAAACAGACATCTAACAAGACAAAAGAAAAGAAAGGGACCTTTTTCAAGGACCCCACCCTAAAAGCCTTTACGTGAAGTGTGAAAGGGATCGATGATCCCTATATGTTGGAGAATGAGGGAAAGCATAATCTTTAAAGAAAGGATATAACTCCTACAGCTCCTTCCTGACCTCCAAAACCAATCAAGAGAACACATTTGTATATTAATCAACTACTGTGAGTGTATGAAGGGATGTATAAAACATGGAAATTTGTAATATGTTATCTTCTCTGCATTCTCATCATTCACCTTGACAAGCATAAAATTTACTAAACAAACAAAAACATCAACAAAATGAGATACGCCAGAGAGAACAGTGAAACAGGGATTGAGTCTATGCAGATCTGACATTTATAACTGGCTCACAAATGAGAACATATATCCTACTTCAGTGCCCTCTCGAACAAATTATGCCGCGGGTTTTGAGATGAGCTTGTAAAATAAATTTTCCGTGTCTCAAATGTGTAAATTTACTCATCAGATCAGTAACAAGCACTTTTCCTTCAACACCACCAGCATGCAATGGGCTGCTTACTCTTTACTGGTTGCATTCTAAAGCTCTGGGCTCATTGCTAAAGGGGTGATAAAAGGTGCAGAGAATGAATAACCTTGGTTCCATTTCTAATTTGTATTGGGTTAACTGATATTTGCCTGTAAATGTAATTATATGATTCAGGGGAGGGGATGGTTTCTCAGCTGGATTCAATTGGAAATTGTGTTTTTTTTGTTAGTAAGGATGTCAGGGGTTATGTATCTCCTGCCATCAGGCAAGAGATACCGTAGCATCAAAGCCCGGACTACCAGACTGCTAAACAGCTTCCTGCCACAGGCTGTGAGGCTGCTGAAGAGTCACTCTGTACTCACAGTCACCTGATTCTGCGGATTTGCACTGACATTTTAATAACTCTGGCACTGGCCACTCAAATCAGCTGCCCTGGACATTTTAATGATTGTTTTTACTGTATTTTAATGTTGCTGTTTTACCTGCTTTTAACTAATTATACTGTTTCATCAGGGACTGGATTGTTTTTACTGTTATTATGTGTGAAATGTTTTAAGTTTTATGTGCGATGCTCCAGTATTCCCTGGGAAACGTCTTCTCATTTTGCACTGCACAACTGTTGCTTTGCAAGATGACAATAAATGGTGATTGATTGATTGATTGGAGTAGTCTGGAAGTCCCAAGTGGCCTATTCCTGCACCTATAACTTATCAGCATGAACTTCCTGTAGTGAAATATGATATTAACCTTTTCTTTTGTTATGTTTGCATCATTGGCTATTGATTTGTTCCAGTTTCTGCATTTATTGTCCATCTGCAATTGCCCCAGAACTGGAGCAGTTTAGAGACGACCATTTTAAGAAGGTACCACTTTAGGATTGGCAGCCAGTCACCAATTCCTCTCTGTTGTGTTATTAATACATTTGTTTCAGTGCAAAGAAAAGCTGATTTGCATTATGTAAGCTCTTTTTATAAATAAGGTCCCTTTGCTTGTTAGTTAAATTAACGACTGTTCACAAGAAACTATTTGAATAACTGAAAGAAAGAATCTGATACATCCCTTGAGAGGCCCATGGGATAATGCCATTCCTTATGACAAACACCTTTTGAAGCATTGGCGCGGAGCTTAGATCAAGTCAAGATGGTCTAAAATTGATGCCTTTTGCTGCGTATCCCTGGAATAACATGGTTTTCACAGCACCACTTTGAATTAGAGACTTGGCCTGTATTGACTGTAACTACCCATGCCAGCAGCCCTGATATCCATCCCTGCCTCGTCCTTATGTCTGTGCTGGGCCTGATACAGCAATTCCCCTCAACCTCACAATATCTCCTAACTGTTGATTCCCAATTCTCAAGATCCCCACCAATTCCTTCATCTTCCCTTTTTCGGTGTTTCTTCTAATTAACTCGAGCTGGCAGACTTCAATTACCCCGCTCCCTCTCCCCCACCTTCGATAGATGAACTGCCAACTCCATAACCCCAGAACAAGCCAACCTCTCCTGTTTCTCCAGCCATTCTGCCAACCTGAGTCCCTCAGATGATCTGCCCCTCCAATTCCAAGACAACCTCCCTCTCAAAGTATTGCACCTAGCCTTGGGAAGAGAAGACCCAAAAGTCACGCATTCCATCTCTCCAGCGATGCTGCCTGTCCTACTGAGTTACTCCAGCATTTTGTGTCTATCTTGGGAAGGGAATGCTAGATGCCACATTTTCACGGTCAAAGGCATGCAACATCTGGTTTGTTGTTCCTGCAAGGCACCTACAGACCTGGTGCACACACACACTAATGCAGCCAAATTAGTACATTGCAATTCAAGACTTTGTAATTAGCCTCAGTCGGTCACAAAGTGCTGGCGGAATTCAACAGGTGAGGCAACATCTGTAGAGAACATGGATAGGTGATGTTTTGGGTCTGGAGCCTTCTTCAGTCTTGACCCAAGACATCACCTATCCATGTTCTCCAGAGATGCTGCCTGGTCCGTTGAGTTATTCCAGCACTTTGTGTCCTTTTGTGTAAGCCAGCATCTGCTGTTCCTTGTTTCTAGTAATTAACCTCAATGATTTGTTTATGCTGTGTGCTGCTCCTAATCATTTTCCATCTGAGCACATCTGGGGTCAGATGTGATCCCCACCCAGGTTCAAATACTAATTAGTGTGTAAAGTACATTACACGAAAATTACACATGTTATCGTGATTTTCATAAAACTAAAGTGAATTCCACTGCTCGGTGGGATCCAGAAATCTCTGGAACCATTTTGATTTGAAATAGCGTGGCATCAGGATATTATTCTGATAGCTGACATTGACAGGGGAATCAAACCAAACATTCTAACAATTAATAAATGCCAGAGCAAAGGAAACAGCTCTTGCAAATTGGCTCTCAAAAGTGAGATGAAAAGAACTGGAAAGGTCATAGCCATGACAGTGAAGAGGTAGTCAAACACACTATGACAAGCGGAGAGTTCTCCACTTGCCCATAGGAAGATACATTCAAACTCACACAGCTATTGTTTCAAACCACAATCATCACTGTGACAATGTGAAGTTTTCTCTCATTCTACTGAGGTTGTATCTCAATAGCCTCAATGATCAAGCTAGCTAACATCAAGAATAAATAAAAAATTAAAGGCACATATTTGACAGAGTTTGAAGGTTCAGGCTACTCTTTGCGGCAATGTGATATAGCTCCTTCAAACACCTGCAATTGACGATATTCACAATGTCCTCGACTAAGAAATGTTCTCTTTCTGCTGTGTTTATAGAGGAATTATATTGGGTCCTTGCCAAATCCAAAGCACATTAAACACACAAACCTTCCGGTGACTACTTCTGCAATTGTGCAATGTCCAAGTCAGTAAATTAGCTTTGTGGTGTTCATTTTAATGGAATTCCGTCACAATTGAGCCAGCTACTGATTTGATTGATTACACTATTTCTAACGCTGCTTTATCTTGGCTGCAACGATAAATTGATGCATCACCATGGATCAAATTGGTGTAGCTCCCTCGTTTTATTTTCCAAAATCAATGTTTACTTGCAGTGAAGCTCATCACCAATCATTGACCTCAACAGGATGACACTTGGATGTGGAGCGGCACTGTGGCACAGTGATTGAGCTGCTGTCTCACAGTGCCAAGGCCCAGGTTCGATACTGACTATGGGTGCTGTCTGTAGGGAGTTTGTATGTTGTCCCTGTGAAAGAGTGGGTTTCCCCTTGAGGTTTTATGTTAATTGGCTTCTGTAAATTGCCCCTACTGGGTATGGGTAATAGTTGGTCAGGGAGCCGAAGGGTCTGTTTCCATGTTGTATCTCTAAACTAAACTAAAATAAACTGCTGCTATTCCATATGCTGCTCTGCTTCCAGGGTGGATTTGTATTGCACCAGATTGGGTGACAGTGTTCACACTTCAAAAGCCAAGTAATTGACTTTAAGGTGTTTTGGGACTACCTGAGATCATGAAATACACTGTATAATATTTTAAAAATTACAGAAGCTGGAATTCTGAAAATAAATTGCTGTTCTAATCAAGCTGCAACGTTAACTTTGTATACCTCCCCTCGAGTGCCACCTGACCTGATGCGTATTTCCATTGTTTTATAGAAGTGATCTTCTTTCTATTTTAATTGTTCTGTAAATATTAATTGGTTCATCCTCATAAACATCTAAAATCAATGAAATTTCAAACTCCAAAATAGGCCGTGTTCAAAGAATACCCAGCTTTGAAACATAGAAACATAGAAAATAGGTGCAGGACTAGACCATTCGGCCCTTCGAGCCCGCACCGCCATTCAATATGATCATGGCTGATCATCCAACTCAGTATCCTGTACCTGCCTTCTCTCCATACCCCCTGATCCCTTTAGCCACAAGGGCCACATCTAACTCCCTTTTAAATATAGCCAATGAACTGGCCTCAACTACCTTCTGTGGCAGAGAATTCCAGAGATTCACCAATCTCTGTGTGAAAAATGTTTTCTCATCTCAGTCCTAAAAGATTTCCCCTTTATCCTTAAACTGTGACCCCTTGTCCTGAACTTCCCTAACATCGGGAACAATCTTCCTGCATCTAGCCTGTCCAACCCCTTAAGAATTTTGTAAGTTTATATAAGAACCCCCCTCAAACTTCTAAAATCTAGCGAGTACAAGCTGAGTCTATCCAGTCTTTCTTCATATGAAAGTCCTGACATCCCAGGAATCAGTCTGGTGAACCTTCTCTGTACTCCCTCAATTTTTAAGCCTTTTATATCAAATTTGTAGCGTTTGATGAATGCGAAGAATACCCTGTATGTGATTTTAAAATGTATGAGAAGCTGCCGAAGAAGGCTCAGGCAAACAATTTAGAAAGCATCATTTCAGATTTGCATGAAGGTGAAAGAGGTTGCCTGAGAGCAGATTAAAAAAACTGTAATGTCTGAGTTACATTCTTCCCTCACCATTAAAGATTTAATTTGAGCTAAGGTTCTTAATAACATTGGTTACTAGTCAACATTTGCTAATTCAGCCCTTTGCTAAATAGGATGCTGTCCTAATTTAGGGTTCAGATGTTCAGGATGGCGAGGAGCAAGACGATATTGGTGAGAAAATAGGTTGGAACAGTGGTGCAACAATAGAGTTACAGCACCAGAGATCCAGGTGCGATGCTGACTAGGGGTGCTGTCTGTACGGAGTTTGTTCGTTCTCCCCATAACTGCGTGGGTATTCTCAGTGAGTTTTCTCTCACATTCCAAAGACATATGGTTTCGTAAGTTAATTGACTTCTGTAAATTGTAAATTGTCCCTGCTGTGTAGGATAGTGCTGGTGTAAGGGGTCGGCGCGGACTCGGTGGGCCAAATGGCCTGTTTCCCCGCTGTATCTCTGAAGTCTAAAGTCAAACATTTAGCAATGTCAAAGGAGAGCTGAGAGATTTTTACTCTTAAGCACAGATAGGCCAGACGAACATCTACACAATGCCAACTATTTGGCGGGTGAGAGCTGAATATTGGGGAACAGAATTCTACCACATTAACTGGTAGAGCATTTCGGCAGAGTCACAAGGCAGCTTTAACAGTGCAAACCTTTTCCTTGCAGACAGGCTTAATTTCATGAGATGCCAGAGGCCCTTAATATTATGCTGTATTTCTGATGGGAAATACTTAGAGGTGCAGAATGTTGCCACTTGTTGAGGAACTTTTAGTGTTTCTAATGGGCCTGTCCCACTTAGGCGACTTTTTAGGCGACTTCAGGAGACTATGCAGTCGCCACAGGGTCGCCACATGTTTTTGGGTGGTTGCCGGGGAGTCGCCTTCATGGACGGGAGAAGTCCCCGCTTTCTGGGAACTAGCCGTGGCCTCATTATGGTCGTTGCAAATATTTCAACATGTTGAAAAATTAGCGGCGACTAGAATGAAGCCGCCATGGAGAGTAGCGAGAATTCTCGTGCCGTAGGTGTGTCGCCAGGAGGTCCTAGTGAGTTGCCAGGAGGTGGAAGGTTCTCGTAGGTTCTTGTAGGTTGTAGTCGGTGCTGACCGGTGAATTTCATTGGCTCATTGGGGGGAAAAAAATGGAAGCAGTAGTTTTCAGAACCAAGGATAACCGACCGGTAATGTTAAATGTCCACCGAGCTTCACAGCACTGTGTGAATTTCAGACAGCGCTCACCCCGCTTGCCCTGTCCCCCTGCCTTTGCGATGTGTTTGTGTGTGTGTGTTCCACTCTGACAGTCCCCGTTCCAGTCGACGCCAGACCCCTGAAAAATCGCCAAAGTGGGACAGGCCCATAAAGCTTAGAGTTTTCGAGCATTAGAGCTTTGGATTCGTGCTGACCAACGATCACCTGTTTACATCAGTTTTATGTTATTCCACTTTCTTATCAACTCCCTACATGCTTAGGGCAATTTTACAGAGATAAATTAACCTAAAACCCACACGTCTTTGGGATGAGGGTGGAAACCGGGGCATCCGGCAGAAACCCATGCGGTTAAAGGGAGAACGTGCGAACAGCATCCGAGGTCAGGATCAAACCCAGGTCTCTGGCGCTGTGAGGCAACAAATCTACCAGCTGCACCACTGCCCCATTTTGACTTGGGAGTAATTCAGAAGTGACAAGACACAGGAAAGAGCAGAGAGTAAATTTGGTTTTCAGATACTATACGTGGAAAATTGGTGAAAGCGGGTGAGGAGGAGGAAAGAATGGTTAGGAGGTCCTCCAGATAATTCTCTAATCCAAGTGGGAGGGGAAAACTGTGCTGGAAATTGCCACCTGTCAATTCTGAAGGCCATGGAATTCTGTGCTACATGGTGAACCGTGCTGTTACATAGTTAGAAACAAAGAACAGCAGGTGCCGGTTAATATACAAAAGGACACAAAGTGCTGGAGTAATTCAGCAAGTCAGGCAGCCTCTCTGGGGGATCCATGTTCTCCAGAGATGCTGACTGACCTGCTGAGTTACTCCAGTACTTTTGGACTTTACACAATGTTCAGTGCCATCAAAGGCATCCTCAACTGTCTTATCCCACTAACTGAGTCTCGACCTGACACGCCGACAATCTCTTTGCTTCCACAGATGCTGCTTGAAGTGATGAGTCCCACCGGCAAATTGTTTTTTACCCCCTTGCATATCAGTTGCTGTTCAAAGGATTTATCTTTCACCCATCAACCAAGAATCTCTATCAAGTTAGATCAAGAATTAACATTCATACACTCCACACGGACGCTGTTCCAATCCTCATATTCACATCTCAGAGCTAGCACGCACTGTCACTTCCACAACTATGAGCGGTACTTCACCCAATAACATTGCATGGCTCTCGCTAACACATGCTCCTGGGTCTTGGAGAATACAATGGTTTGTAATCACAAGTAGTAATAATTAACTGACAATTATTCCCATGGAGGAGACAGTGCTGGCCATCATAATGAGTCATAATAATGAGTCTATCACCAGCAGAGGAGTTCACACCATAGAAGATGACAGAGTGTTCATAATTTCCCTCTGAAATCACAACGCTACTGATGCACTAATTACAGAAGGTGCAAATCCTCACTTTTGTGCTCCTTATAGTGAGTCATATAGCACAGGCCCCACTCCGACCAAGATGCCCTGTTTAAGCTAGTTCCATCTGTTACCTTTGGCCCATATCCTTCTAAACCTTTACATTCCTTGTACCTGTCTAAATCTCTTTTAAATGTTGTTTTTGTACCTGCCTGAGCTGCTTCCTTTGGCAACTCGTTCCATACACCTACCACCCTCTACATCAAAAAGTTGCTCCTCATGTTCCAATTAAATCTTTTCCTTCTCACCCTAAGCCTTTCATAAATCCCCTATCCTGGGGAAAAGACTCTGTGCCTTCACCTATCTATTACAAGCACTCTTGTCAATGCTTGCTGCCCAGACCTCTGTAGCTGAAGTGGAGAAGGGACAGATTGTGGCCTGGCCTTCTGAAGCCAGTCATTTGAGATTACAATACAATACAGTACGATAGAACTTTATTTATCCCAGGAGGGAAATTGATCTGCCAACTGTCTAAAAACACAAAATACATGAAGCATGAAATTGAAATGACAAGTGGAAAGGCTTGGGGTGTGTGCAAAGATTGGGGGGGGGGGAGTCAGTCTCAGTCTACTCAACCACAGAAGGAGGAGGAGTTGTAAAGTTTGATAGCCACAGGGAAGTAGGATCTCCTGTGGCATTCTGTCCTGCATCTTGGCCTCATATGGCATTCTGTCCTGCATTCTCCTCCATGTACACCAGCTGACATCAGCACATAGAGTCATACAGTGTGGAAACAGGCCCTTCAGCCCAACTTGCCCACAATGACCAACAATGTCCCATTTACACCAGTCCCACTTGCCTGCATTTGGCCCATATCCCTCTAAACCTATCCTATCCATGTACCTGTCTAATTGCTTCTTAAACATTGTGATAGACCTTTCAACAACTTCTTTCAACAACACCGCCTTTCATTAGATATGCTGTGTCAAGTGTGTTTACACACTGCAGAAGAGTCAAGACAGGTAAAGGTAAGTAAGGGGTGATGTTTCGGGTCAAGACCCTTCTTCAGAAGCAGAAGGTCTGAGGAAGGGTCTCGACACGAAACATCACCCATTCCTTCTCTCCAGAGAGGCTGCCTGTCCCGCTGAGCTACTCCAGCTTTTTGTGTCTACCTTTGGTTTAAACCAGTATCTGCAGTTCCTTCTTACTCAAAGATAAGTTAACAATGGTTAACATGATTCGTTCACTTTGGTAAGCAATGCTAATGCAATGCTAATAAAAAATGTGTTTGCAAAATTTAGAGTCATAGAATCATACAGCACAGAAACAGAACAATAATTTCATTTCCCACATCAGCCTTCCTTCTATCAATTTAATGGAATAATACAAAAAAGCATGGTTCTAAAGGCGACTCCGGAGTGTATAAGCTGCCACAGGCAGACATAGAAACAATTTTTATCCACGAGTAGTTGCTCTACTCAATAGCCAAAAACCTGTAGCCTCCCTGTGATCTGGTATTTTGTTGGTTCACATGCTTGATCAATGGTGTTTTATCATTAATGTTTTATTATTATTAATGTTTAGTGTTTTCTGTGTCATTCGTAACTGTCAATGTATGTCATGTTGTTACTTGTGGGCAGAGCATCAAGGCAAATTCCTTGTATGTGAATACTTTGGCCAATACACTTACTTACTTGTTCAAACGGGAACTGCAGATGCTGGAATATCGAAGGTACACACAATTGCTGGGGAAACTCAGCGGGTGCAGCAGCATCTATGGAGCGAAGGAAATGGGTTTCGGCCCGAAACGTCGCCTATTTCCTTCGCTCCATACATGCTGCTGCACCCGCTGAGTTTGCCCAGCAATTGTGTGTACACTTACTTACTTACTTACTTACTTACTTACTTACTTACTTACTTACTCACTCACTCACTCACTCACTCACTCACTCACTCACTCACTCACTCACTCACTCACTCACTCACTCACTCACTCACTCACTCACTCACTCACTCACTCACTTACTTACTTACTTACTTACTTACTTACTTACTTACTTACTTACTTACTTACTTACTTACTTACTTACTTACTTAAATAGGTGGAGAGAAGGAATGGGCGACGTTTCAGGTCTAGACACTTCTTCAGACTGAAGAAGGGTTTCGACCGGAAACGTCGCCATTGCTTCTACCTTCGATTTAAACAGCATCCGCAGTTCTTTCTTACACAATGGTTCTAATAGAATGTATTGATTGAAGTTCTACTCAAAAATATATCTCTTTGAGATAATTACGCTGCCTTGGCGAAAATGTGGTGATAGGTCGTGAAATACAAGTTTAGGTTGTGGGGAAAAAAAGGTATTTTTCCATCAACTAAGATTCCATTTAAAATAAATTTGTCTGTTTCAAAACTCATCTGTGTGCCCCACTTAGAAAACAGATATATTTGAGCTTGTCATGCCCTTCAACATGACCTTCTTTAACCTAAATGACATGTGCATGATAGGCACAATCATCCTCAAATGATCTCCATGGTAAAGTATAGTGTGCTTTGGAGAATAAATGAATCCCTTTAGACTTGATCCATTTGCACCTTCGTTAATAGCGACTGGTTGTTTTCTCAGTGGTGCTTTTATCACACAATAGGCTTCAATAAACTGGAATTGCTGTCAGAAGCAGGTCATCAAAGGGTGCACCAGTGTTTACACCCAATCACACAGTAGCTGTGGCTGCCTCTTTCATTGTTGTCGCTCTTTCGGATTTGTCTCAATCAGCTCTAAGTAAGCGAAGTTTTAACTACCCGGGATTCAAGCAGCCATCCAGTCAGAGGGCACGGTGGCGCAGTGGTAGAGTTCCTGCCTTACAGCACTAGGGGCCCATGATCGATCCTGACTACGGGTACTTGTCTGTACGGGGTTTGTACGTTCTCCCCGTGACCTGCGTGGGTTTTCTCCGAGATCTTCGGTTTCCTCCCACACACCAAAGACGTACAGGTTTGTAGGTTAATTTGCTTGGTATAAATGTAAATTGTCCCGAGTGTATGTAAGATAGTCATAGAGTCATAGAGTGATACAGTGTGGAAACAGGGCTCTCGGCCCAACTCGCCCACACCGGCCGACAATGTCCCAGCTACACTCATCCCACTCGCCTGCACTTGGTCCATATCCCTCCAAACCTGTCTTATCGATGTACCTGTTTAATTGTTTCTTGAATAGTCCCAGCCTCAACTGCCTCCTCTGGCAGCTTGTTCCATACACCCACCACCTTTGTGTGAAAAAGTTACCGCTCAGATTCCTATTAAATCTTATCCCCTTTACCTTGAACCTATGCCCTCTGGTCCTTGACTCAGGGCAACAGACCCTGTGCATCTACCCGATCTATCCCTCTCATGATTTTGTACACTTCTATAAGATCTCCCCCCCCCCCATCCTCCTGCGCTCCATGGAATAGAGACCCAACCTCCTCGATCTCTCCCTATAGCTCACACCCTCTAGTCCTGGCAACATCCTCATAAATCTTTTCAGTACCCTTTCAAGCTTGACAATATCTTTCCTATAACATGGTGCCCAGAACTGAACACAATATTCTAAATGCAGTCTCACCAACGTCTTATACAACTGCAACATGACCTCCCAACTTCTATACTCAATATTCTGACATGAAGGCTAAAGTGCCAAAAGTCATTTTGACCACCTTATCTACCTGCGACTCAACCTTCATGGAACCATGCACTTGTACTCCTAGATCCCTCTGCTGTACGACACTACCCAGAGGCCTACCATATACCATGTACCCTTGATCGACGTCCCAAAATTCGACACCTCACACTTTTCTATATTAAATTCCATCAACCATTCCTCCACCCACCTGGCAAATCGATCCAGATCCTGCTGCAATCTTTCACAACCATCTCTTCACTATCTACAAAACCACTAACTTTTGTGTTAATGTGCTGGTCGGTGCAGACCTGGTGGGCCGCAGGGCCTGTATCCATGCTGTGTCTTTCAGTTTTGCTAAGTTAAGATAGACAAAAAATGCTGGAGTAGCTCAGCAGGACAGGCAGCATCTCTGGAAAGAAGATAGGCACAAGTTGCTGGAGTAACTCAACGGGACAGGCAGCATCTCTGGAGAGAAGGAATGGGTGACCTTTTGGGTCGTCACCCATTCCTTCTCTCCAGAGATGCTACCTGTCCCGTTGAGTTACTCCAGCAACTTGTGCCTATCTTCCTCTGATTCTGATCTTCCTCTAAAATCCCTCTGATTTGCTCTAGCATTTTGTGTCTATCTTCGGTGTAAACTGCGGTTTACACTGCAGTTCCTTCCTCCACGTCCGTCTCTAGAGATACGGGGCGTTGACACATTTTCATTGTGAGGAGGTTTGTTCTCCAACAGCTTTATAATGAATGGAGGCACAAGAAACCGCAGATGCTGGAATCCTGCGCAAAAAAAGCAAACTAGCTGGAGGAACTCAGAGGGTTGGACATAATTAGTGGAGGGAACGAACAGAAAATGTTTTTGGTTGGGACCCTTCTTCAGACTGGTGGAGTACTCCATCAGTCCATCAGTCTGAAGAAGGGATCAACCCAAAACATCATCTGTCCATTCTCCCCACAGATGTGACCTGATCCATTGAATTCCTCCAGCAGTTTGTTTCCTAAAGAATGTTAGAAATTGAAAGCGTCAGAATAAAGGACATAAAACAGCTCCTAGTTTGTGAAACAAGTGGATTTATTTCAGACTGATATTTTCCCCAATTTCTTCACATGTATGTTTATATTAATAATTTGCAATATGTTGCTAATCCCCACCACAAAAAAGTTAGAACATCCCTTTCATTTTCTGTGTAATCAGTATATTTTCCTAATCTTTTGAAAGGAACATTTTCTCTCTGGATGGAAGACATTATTTATTTCTTGCATGTATATTTGCTTTGTTAACTATTTTGAAAGAATCTCTGCATCCTCTCTGCACCCAGCCTCCTGCACCATTGCATGCTCTCTCCTCTTCTTATTACAGGGTATCCCTCCTCTCTCTCTGCCCAGTGTCAATGTTACAGCCTTTGACTAGTGTAGGCTCTGAGTTGTGACATGGAGGAGATTGCTTCTGTTCAGGATTTTAAAAAAAATCTTGTGGAGGCAGGGGGAAGGGTGCCGGAGCATGGCGACTCTTTGTGTGTTGGTCCCAGGGGAAGATCTACTATCATTCGATACAAACGCCCCACTTTTAAATCATTTTTCCACTTGCAAATCTATCACTATTTCTCGCTCTTCCCTCTCTCTTTTGTATGTGTTTGGCTTGATTGTATTCATATATAGTATTGATTTTAGAGATACAGCATGGAAACAGGTCCTTCAGACCATAGAGTGCACCTGTTCACACTAAGATAGACATAAAATGCTGGAGTAACTTAGCGGGACAGGCAGCATCTCTGGAGAGAAGGAACGGGTGACGTTTCAGGTCGAGACCCTTCTTCAGACTGATGCCAGGGGAGTGGGATGTCCATGGTTAAAGAAGTGTATAGATAAGGAAGTGTAAGATGTGAAAACAGGACAGAGGGAATGAAGACAAAGGAAAATGTAGAAAACAATATTGTTAGTTGGGAGAAGGTAACAACAAAGCAAACAGAGATAAAATGTAGTTGGAGATAGTAAGACTGACGTTTGTGTCTATCTTCGATTTAAACCAGCATCTGCAGTGCCTTCATACACACCTGTTCACACTAGTTCTATGTTATCCCACTTTCCCATTTATTCCCTATACACTATAGGGGCAGCACGGTGGTGCAGCGGTAGAGTTACTGCCTTACAGCGCCAGAGACCCGGGTTCGATCCTGACTACAGGTGCTTGGCTGTACGGCATTTGTACATTTGTACAGATGACTTTCCACTGACTGGATGGGTGGGGTGGTGGACTCTTTCCAACCAGTTATTTTGAACTCGGGCTTCTGAATTCCACCTCAAGTTTTCTTTCACCAATTTTAATAATCATGGACCAGTAGATAGCAGAAGCTACCAAGGGTGTTGCACTTGATCAAGGAGGCTTTGTGCACAACCCTGAATTATATTCCCTCTCTGTCTGGCAATCTGCATCCTCACCAGAGCTAGCATCTGTTTCACAAGTTTGGTGTGCAACATGTTAATGGCCTCATCTGTTCTATTGTTCTACTGTTCTGATTCTGTTCTATTCTGTTTGTAGTTTGTTTGGTTGTTTGTTTGTTTGTCTTTTTGCACAAAGTCCGCGAGCATTGCCACTTTTCATTTCACTGCACATCTCGTATGTGTATGTGACGAATAAACTTGACTTGACTTAACTTGACTGCTCAAAATGGCTGACCGAGAGTGGTTAGGGGTTCAGAAATGCTGGCTTGGGAGAGGACTCTAATGCTGGTTTTCTTATTCTTCATGTGAACCGGGAGGAGTTTGTGGACACAACATTCATGACATTTTTTCAGTGCCTTGAGATGGCTGCTGTAGGTTTTCTAGATAGTAACAATTACACTTTCAACATTGGCACATGTATAATATACACTTATCAGCCCAAGTAAAGGCAAACATAGGATAACAGAAATCCAAGGAAATAAGGATTTCTTTTTGCGGGCATTCCTGAAATTTATTACTAACAAATACACAGGTCATTGATGTAGCACCATGCACTGCTTGGATGCAAAGCACATTCAGCTGAGTACTAGCTTGATGCTTGTTTCTGAGAGGTCAGAAACTGGGGTCCCTTGCAGCTCCATAAGAAAGTAATAGACTGTATCTACTCAGTCTGTGCAAGAGCAGCAGTGGAAAACTCCAACTTGCCTCCAACAGTGAAGGCCAGCACAGACAATTATTTGAAGACGAATGCAAAACAGAGTAATATTTCTCACTCAGTCGAAATCAAAGAAGATTATTTGGTCATTATCTAAATTATAGAAGGTTGCTATGTGAAAATTGTAGAGAGAGGTTGGGCAGGCTAGGACTTTATTCCTTGGAATGCAGGAGGATGATGGGTAATCTTATAGAGGTGTATAAGATCATGAGGGAAAGAGATAGGATAGCCCATGATTTATAATGTTTTTTATACTCCCCCAGAGTAGGGGAATCAAGAACCAGAGAGCATGGGTTTAAGAAAAGAGGGGAAATATTTAATAGGGATCTGAAGGGTAACATTTTCCACACAGAGGGTGTTGGGTATATCGAACAAGCTGCCAAAGGTGGTAGTTGGAGCAGTTATTATAACAACATTTTAATGACATTTGGACAGGTACATGGATAGAAAACATTTAGAGGGATATGGGCCAAACGCAGGCAGGTTGGACTAGTATAGATAGGGCATCTTGGTCAGCATGGGCAAGTTGGGCCTGCTTCTGAGCTGTACGATTATGATTTTATGACTCTACGTGCAAATTGTCTGCCATGTCTCATAATACCAAAGTGACTGAACATTAAAAAGGAAAATCTGAGAAGGTTTTTGGGGTTGAGGCTATGAAAGGTATATAAAATGCAAGTCTGTCTTAATGGCAACAACAATGAAAGGGACGGTTCTTCCAAAGATTGCCATGATGTTACATGGTCAGGGCAATCTTGAGGCAGTTTTGCTCTGTCTTGTCTAGCTGAACTTGCTCTTCGAATATTCTCACTGCCTGGCCATAGAAAAGGATGAACATGTTCCACTGCCCAGCATCTCCATGGCGGTCAAATGAATAAATACCAAGGACATGCAAAAGGGCGTGGATCTGAATAAATGGGGGAGCAGATGGCACATTCACAAAAAACGATAGCTTGAATTGTTATTTTGAATCGTACCATGTACCAGGCTGCTATCTCCATGTGCAGGATTACAAATGGAGAAGAAATTCCTTATAGTTTAAGAAACCTGAAAAAAAACCTAGTCTGAGTTACTACTTGCAGAAGAACAGAGGGAATATAAAGAAGCAGTACAAAATCGTTTGGTTGGAATTAAAACTCTGTGCTCTTAAATCATTAATTACACAAAGTCCTACTTTGCTTTAAATGCGTTATCTGCATGGCCCAGCATAATCATTTCTTTTGTCCTGTCCAATACCGCTGATACGCAAAAGCCCATGATTTAAGGAATTTCACCAGTGTTCTTGAAACCCTCACTCCCAACACTTGTTTACAGACACAAACTGAACAGATAGCACCTACGTTAATGAGGATGTGATGCGATTGCAAATGCCGATGATAAATTGACGATGCATTTATTTGAGCTCCATTAGAAATTACTGGCAGCAGTGAGATTGGACAGATTGTTTTCCCTGGATTGTAAGATTCTAATTACTCAAGCATGTTTCTATTTGTGAAGTGAAAGAAATGCCTCGGGCATCAGGATGGAAAGCACAGAAGAAATAAAATTCCAGAGGCAATGATGTGTATGATATTTTAGCACAGCAGCGGGATTGGCTTTTTTTTGCTGTTCTGCAACCTTTAATATCAAAATTGTAATATAGTCATTCAAACAAGCCACTTTATTATCAGTCAAAATAAAAGCTAATTTAAAAAAAATTAAAATTCAATCATATTGAAGGGAAACAGGACAAAGCATTTACTTTGTCTTTGTCAGCTTCCCTAGTCATCTGCAATGCATCATATCAAATGACATAATTTGTGATCCTCTATTATGTAGAATCTAGCATTGCAGAGATTGTTACTGGTGTTATAGAGCATAAAGGAGCAGATTATCTCAGACAACACTGAAAGCATGCCATCAGTTTTTTTCTTGAGATTGACATTCTGAGTGCACAGCTTTAATTCCCCCATTTCTACGCTGAAGGTCGTGACTAGGATATCAATCTACAGTAGGCGTTCTTGTGAATCTAAACAATGGACAGATGCAGACTGGCAGATGGTACTGTAACCTAGCCTAAACTTATTTTCACCTGCATGTTGCCTCCAGAGGTAGCATCCTCAGTGAATTTCTTCACCGGTGAAGTATGATTGAGAGTGAACATGGCTGAATACATTAGACACAAAATGCTGAAGTAACTCAGCGAGTCAGGCATCTCTGGAGAAAAAGGATAGGTGACCTTTCAGGTCGAGACCTTTCTTCAGACTCAATATATACCTGTGGCAGACATTGCTGTTAGATGTGAGTTAGCTGCTTTCAATGCAGCATGTTTTGTTGGTAGTTGGTATCCGTAATATTTCGCTTCAAGAGCAATACCAAAGAACCCACGGATACTATGATCTGCACCATGAGTCATAAGCAGTAAAACATCCACTGTTACTGATGATTGTGTTTTCAAAAATTCAAAAATTCACAGCTGTGATATTTGACTAAAATTCACCAAGCAAAATTCTTCAGTGCCTCCTACGGAAAAGGTGTATAATTTAGCTGGAAAGGTGGAAAGATTGATTCCGGGAATTTGCTTAAGAGTGTCATCAATGATAGCCCAGTTACTTTTGTTGTTTACAGCAGGATTAAAGCTGCAGCCTATGTTGGAAAGTGTGTCACAGATAAAGGAAAGGACACTTACATTTTGGTTTCCTGCCTTGACCTGCCGAAAGTGATGAGACACTCTTGAAGTTAGGTATAGGTTACCAGCATAGGATAAGTTTAGAGGAATATGAGCCAACTACAGACAGATGGGACAAGTACAGATGAGCATGTTGGTCGGTGTGTGTAAGTTGGGCCGAAGTGCATGTTTTCCACACTGTATGACTCTATGCCTCTAAATGTAATGGCAGATATGATACAGGAAAGGTGACCGGCAGATTCCACATACATCTGAAATAAATAGCCAGGTTATTCATTTTGGACCACAGCTGAAGGATGTTGGCCAAGAAAATCCCACTTGACATTTTTGAAATGGTTCCATGGGATATTGTACATCACACCCAACAACCAAGATGGCGCCTGTCTGTGGTGACATGTTGCCAGCAGCAGAGCAGAAAATCATCAAATATAGTAGTTATGGGCCTGTCCCACTTACGCAACTTTTTCAGTGACTGCCAGCACCGTCTAAGGTTGTTGCAGGTCGCTGAAAAATTTCAACATGTTGAAAATCCAGAACAAGTTACGACTCTTCAGGTGACTACTAATGACCATGCAGGCTTCACCAGGGTGTCGCCTGCATGGTCATGAGTAGTCGCCCAAAGAGTTGTAACGTCTTTCTGGTCGCCGCTGGATTTTCAACATGTTGAACATTTTCGGCGACCTGCAACGACCTATGACGGGTGCCGGTAGTCGCTGGAAAAGTCGCGTAAGTGGAACAGGCCCATTAGCTTACCTGTATAAAAGAAATAGCAGAAACCAGCGCTGCAACTGACAAGCTGCTAATGCATTTAAACGCATTAGGGCTATGGCGATCTACCGGCAGCATGGGAGCTGCCGACTATAAGGGAATTCCCGATCATTTGGGAATCCCCGACCTGGCGGAGGATCGCAGGCACAGTAAGTACTGTACCTGGAAACGCTGGGGAGGCCTCCATCGTGTCCGGAAACGTGGCTGGCGGGCAGGTACGTCAGACTGAAGCACAGAGAACTACGACCCCCTCTCCCTACCATCCTACTAGCCAATGTGCAATCACTGGAAAATAAAGTGGAGGACTTATGTCCCTGTCCCGGAGGTTGCAGGTAGTGGAAGGTAAGACCTTTTTTTCACCCAGTTTTATTCCACAAGGGAGGTCTTACCTTCCACTACCTGCAACCTCCGGCAACCACCTTCAACTAGCATCGCAACCGGCTTCGACTAAAAAATTACCGATTTTTAAAACGGCAACCTATTTTTAGTCGAGGCCATTTTTAATTTTTTGAAATAATCACCAGAACATAGAAGAAGCGGAAACCACTTTTGACCATTAGGGAGACTGACAAAAACCTCCGGGAACCACACGGAAACCTTGGGTGGGGCGCAAAGTCTCCAGAGGTTTCCGTACAGGTTTCCTAAGTGGGACAGGGGCATTAAGGTCAAGGCTGCTTGATCAAAGGGAGCTGAGGGAATGCTCTGTGTTCTGTTTCACAGAGACATGGCTCACCCCCAACTCCCCAGACTCAGCTGTCCAGCCTGAAGATTTCTCCGTCCATTCGACTGACCAAACAAAGGCATCTGGGAAAGGGAAAGATGGGGGCATCTGCCTCATGGTCAACTCTTCATAGTGCTCAGATGTGGCAGTTCTGTCTAACTCCTGCTCTCCGCACCTGGAACATCTGGCGGTGAGGTGCCGCCTCTTCTCCATCCTGAGGGAATTCGCCTACATCATCCTCCTCCTAGGAGCGAAAAGACTGCAAAAATGTATGCACTGCTCAGTCCATCACTGGCTCTGACCTCCCCACCATCGAAGGGATTTATCGGAGTCGCCACTTCAAAAAGGCAGCCAGCATCATCAGTGACCCACACCATCCTGGCCACACACTCATTTCACCCCTGCCATCGGGAAGAAGGTACAGGAGCCTGAAAACTGTAACGTCCAGGTTCAGGAACAGCTTCTTCCCTACAGGCTATTAAACACTACAACCTCAAATAAGCTCTGAACTGCAATAGACTGTTATTATTATTATTATTATTATTATTATTATTATTATTATTATTATTATTATTATTATTATTATTATTGCACTACTATTGTTTGTTTTTTGTGCATGTGTATGTGTGCGTATGTGTGTATGTGAATATATATATATATATATATATATATATGTGTTTATATGTATATATATATGTTTACTATGTTTACTATGTTTACATATTCTATTGTGCTCCAGCAAGTAAGAATTTCATTGTTCTATCTGGGACATATGACATTCAAACACTCTTGACTCTTGACACCAAAGTCAAAGAATGCCTAGGTTGACTGTCAACAGTTCTGACTGAGCAGGTCCTACGACTGCAAAGTATGTCTGGAGAACGTGCTCATTTAACCAAACAAAGTCAAGCTTGGCTATGGTGATCTCTCACATAGCAAAGTTCACTTACTATCTGAGTAACTATCACCATGTAGAATGGCCCCATGGAAAATCTGTTAGATGCCCAGTAGTCAAAGGGATGATTACAATTGATAGTGGTGACTGTAGATAATTAGACCAGATTACCCCGCATGCGACATAGGAGCAGAATTAGCCCATTCGGCCCATCGGGTCTATCCATCATTCAATCATGGCATTTCTATTTTTCCTTCCCAACCCTGCCTTCTCCCTGTAATCTTTGATACCCTTACTAATTTTCCCACAAAATCATTTGACTTTTTGTCTTTTTTAAGGTAACATTGGGGTTCATGGGTGTTTTTGCTCTATGGTGTGGAATCCAGAGGTGGCATAATGGAAATATGGCAGAGCTAGTACAAAGACTAAGCAGGTCCCATACAGGGTGAAGTAATTTTGATGTCTTACAGCATTCCAAAATTAAATTTTTTCTTTTGCAATTACTGCTGAGAGCCTGAGTGATAGCTGAGGTGACCATGTGGTGGTTTATCTGCACTATAGGTCCCAGAATTCACCCACGGTTGACTTTCAAAACAGGGTGGACGTATTATGAGGATCAGTGCAAAACTACTGACTGAACTTCACTTCAGGGATTGCAATCCACCGGCTGAAAGCCAGCTGTGCAGTTTCACAACTTGTTCCTTTTCAGCAACAGACATTTCAGCTCGGCACTCTGAAACCGCATGGAACACAGCTTGGGTGTTGCTTGACACTTGGTAGGTGGGTAGGTGACGGCTCTTGATCAACTTCAGCTCCACTGTCTTCCGTTAAGATAGTCTTGAGGGAGGCAGATTCTTCTGTTCACAGTTTAGAGGGAAGCCAGACACGAATGAGGATCCGCCCATCGTGTCTCTTTGTAGCATAATTACACATGTGAGTATGAAGAATGAGTGCACAGTTTCACTATGAATAGCAGATTAAGAAAATCTCCCTCACCCGCAAGTTATCTTATTAATGGAAAATGCTTACACATGGGACAAGGAGGCCGCCATGTCATTCAATTTAGATTTCAATAGACGCTGGGGATATTTTTTAATAAGGCTCATTATTTATAACATATTTAGAAAATGAGCTCTCCTGGTAGTCTGATTGGAGGAGTGCCCAATCCTTTAAATTTCCTAGAGGTGGGAAGAATTTGTAATTATAATTGACAACCAGACTGCTTCAGAATATTTGGCTCCTCATGTATGAGACAACAGCTGCACAGATTATCATTTACCAAACCGGTACAATTATCGCCTTTCTATTATTCATGGGTTGTGTGTGACTCATGAGCAAGACTCGCATTTATTGCCTGATCTAAAGCTGGTCAATATCTGTGTAGTACATGCGGCAACGGTATTTCAAAGATGCTGGTTGATGCTAAGTTCGATGGTTCTTTATCCCCACGTATGCACAACACAGTGACAATCTCTTGCACAACCCACAGATGCACAGTCGCCACAGTTCGGCGTCGCTTAAAGGATTTTGTTAAAAAATGGCAATTGATTCCCAAGCCGTGATGGTATCGCAACTTGTGGGGGAGCCTCGACTTGATGGTGTCCCAGTATATCCAAACAACGAATCCTCAGTAAATGCAGGTGAAAAGTAACATTGATGAATTAAGGTCATAGGGAATAGGAGCAGAATTAGGCCATTCGGCCTATCGTCCACTCCGCCATTCAATCATGGCTGCCTCTCATCTCTCCCTCCTAACCCCATTCTCCTGCCTTTTCCCCTTAACTTCTGACACCTGAATTGCTTTGGTGCCTTCAGTAGCTGTAGCGCTGATGGAGGATTGAATAGATATTTAAGGTGGTGGATTGTAACCGGGAAGTCTACTGTCATTTGGATGGAGGTGTGCTTCTTGAGTGCTGTTTGGAGCCAAATGCATCCAGGTAAGCAGAGACTATGCCATCACACTCCTAATGGGGGGGTCCTGTAGGTGATGGGAAACTTTGAGCGGTCACTCTCAGCTGGTAAACCCAGCTTCTTAATGATAGTTTAATTCAGCAAGGAAGCAAGCCCTTCAGCCTACCGAGTCCATGCTGACCATCGACCACCCATTCACACCATTTCAATGTCACAAACTCACAAGTTATCAGAGTAGAATTAGGTCATTCGGCCCATCGAATCTACTCTGCCATTCAATTATGGCTGATATCTGCCACCTAATCCCATTTTCCTGCCTTCTCCCCATCACCATTGACACCCATTCTAATCAGGAACTTGTCTATCTCTGCCTTAAAAATATCCGCTGATTTGACCTCCATAGCCCTCTGTGGCACTGAGTTCCACGCACATGTCCTACACACAAGGGGCAATTTACAGGTCAATTAACCTACAAACCTGCACCTCTGGAATGAGGGAGGCCACCAGAGCAGCCAGAGAAAACACACGCAGTCTCAGAGAGGACATGCAAACTCCACAAGAACACCACTCGTTGTCAGGAGGCGAGTCATCGTCATCATAGTCAGCGCCCAGGTCTCTGGCATTGTGAGGCAGCAGCTCCCACTGCGGCACCATTGTGCTGCCCCGTCTGCATTATAAAAGTAACGTGGTTATTTCTGGTCTAATCTTGTTGTCCTGGCATTTTTCTGATGGGCCCTGGTGAGTTTCTAATAACAATCTAAAGCTAGCTGAATGTACACCCTGCCAATTTAAATCTTGAATGAATGATTTAATGTAATTAATTTATTTTAATTTCCCCAGTTTCTGAAGTCACTGACTTCCGATTGATTCATGCTATTTTGAACATTAGGTCTGCACCAGTTGCACTTCCCCATTGTTAGCCTCCAGGCACGAGCTGAGACAGTGTTTTTTTCATGAGCTTTTTAAATACAGATCACACCCTGTTCTCTTCCAACAGGACTGTGCACGTACCTTCCCCGGGAGGACTGCAACGCATCAAGAAGTTAGCTCATCACTTTCTTCTCAAGGGCAATGAGTGATGAACAATAAATGAGGACCTCAACCATGATTCCCATCAGGAATCTCCTTGTTTAATTTGGTGACACAGGAAACTGCAGATGCTGATTAACAAAAAGGACGCAAATTGCTGGAGTAACTCAGCAGGTCAGGCAGCATCTCTGGAGATAAAGGATGAGTGACTTTTTGGATCAGGACCCTTCTTTCTGACTGGTTCTGAAGAAGAGTCCCAACCCGAAACGCCACCCATCCTTTTTCCCCAGAGAAGCTGCCGGACCCGCTGAGATACTCCAGCACTTTATGTCTATCTTCGGTAAATACCAACATCTGCAGTTCCTTTCCACACCTGCGGGAACAACTTCCTGTTTAGCCATGGGACCTGATGGAGAGGCTGGCAATATAATGTTAATAGCATACAGTAGGTGAATAAATAACCAAATATCCCAATAATCCTTCCAGGTGAAGCAGAGGTTCGCTTGTACTTCTTCCAATATAGCCTCCTGTATTCAGTCCTCATGATGGCTGAGGTAACAACAAAGAGGCCAACTGAGATTGGGTAATCAAGCGGTGAAGATCCTGCCCTAGAAGTGCCACTAAACATAATCTTGCATCATAGTGCTTCATTCTTTATCCTTCCAAACCTTTGTCCAATCCACATTGAATCTTTTTCCATTCCCAGTTCAAGCTTTGAGTCATGATCGCAACAATTCTTTTAAAAAAATACTCCTCATCTCAACTACATTATTATGCTAAATTAATAGTAGAAACAAGGAACTACAGATGCTGGTTCACAAAATAGGACAAAAAGTGCTAGAGTAACTCAACAGGTCAGGCACCATCTCTGGAGCACATGGATGGGCAATGTATCGAGTTGGGACTCCTGTTCAGGGACCTGAAACATCATCTATCTATTTTCCCCAGAGATGTTGCCAGACCCGTTGAGTTACCCAAGCACTTTGTGTACTTTTTTTCTGCTAAATCCACGCCTCCAGCCAGTGGAAACAGTCTCTACTTATTTATGCTGACAGAATCCTTTATAATTTTGTTCACCTCATCTAACCTTCTCTTCTCAAAGAAGAGCGAGGTCTTTGGTCAATCCGTGGAAGAACGGGTGTGCAAATGTTATAAATTTGTGTTTAAGAAGGAACTGCAGATGCTGGAGAATCGAAGGTGGACAGAAATGCTGGAGAAACTCAGCGGGTGCAGCAGCATCTATGGAGCGAAGGAAAAAGTCAACGTTTTTGGCCGAAACCCTTCTTCAGACTGATGTGAGGGTGGTGGTGGAGGGGGGGGGGGGGGGGGGGGGGGGGGGGGGGGGGGGGGGGGGGGGGGGGGGGGAGGTAGGTCTGCACCTGCATGGGTTGTCACTGGGTGCTCCGGTTTCCTCCCACACCCCAAAGACTTACAGGTTTGCAGGTTAATTGACTTTTGTAAATTGTCCGCAGTGTGTCGGATAGAACTAATATGCAGGTGATCGCTGTTCGGCACGGACTCGGTAGGCCGAAGTACATGCTTCCACGCTGTATCTCTAATATGCAGGTGATCGCTGTTCGGCACGGACTCGGTAGGCCGAAGTACATGCTTCCACGCTGTATCTCTAAACTAAAAATAATAAACTGAAGTAATTAATTGTTATGTCTTGCTATGCTGGCCAACAGGCCCAGCACAACCTGATACAACATATCAAACAATGAATGGATAACATGAGGCTGAAGAAACACTGGGCTCCTGTCAGTTGTGAAGCTGAGGTCAATAAGCCAACATATTCCATGATTTTAATCGTATGAGTCTTTAAGACCTGCTTCCGCATTAGTGGGTGCATTTCCCCCATTATAACAGAGATGGATCCCAATGGTAGTCCTAATGGATTTAACTTAGGTCATAGATCTGCATCAGTTTCATAGACAGTTTCATATCAGTTCTGTGCCTGTGTGATTTTCCAAAATCATGCCTCTTTTCAATACTCTAAATGTTTATTGAGTCATAGAATCATACAGCATGGAACCAGGCCCTTTAGCCTGACTTGCCCATGCCAGCCCAAGATGCCCCATTTGCGCCATTCCCACGGCGCATTTGGCTCACATCCCTCCAATCCTTTTCTATGCATGTACCTGTCCTAATGATCTTTTAAGAGTGTTAAGTCCTGTCCCACTGTACGAGTTCATTCAAGTGCTCTCCCGAGTTTAAAAGAAAATCAAACTCATGGTAAGCACGTAAAATGAACGTAGCGGGTATGTCGGAGCTCGGGGACATCTCTTAGCGGCTCGTAACGCTAACGGCAGGTACTTGGGAAACACGGTAAGCTCGGGAAGACTCGTGAAGATTTTTCAACATTTTGAAAAATGTCCACGAGAGCCCCAAGTACCTGCGAGCGGCCATTACCGTAAATCTCCGAGTTCGAATCAGGGCAAACTCGGGAGAACTCTTTGAATGAACTCATACAGTGGGACAGGGCCTTTAGGATTTAGAATTCTAAACACAAGGAGGAACAATTAACACATAGTACATCAACCTTATTTTTCTATCATATATTCTCTGTTTCAGCTCCGAGAGCAATAGATTATTTAATTTGCTGACACTCTTTGTCAGAACTGTTTAAGTCTGGGCTGTCAAGCACATTCTCAAGAAATGATGACAGGCTCAAAATCTCACTTGTGACATTCGAAATTAACTGCAGTCCAGATATATCTCACATTTATCGTCAATGAAGCACTAAATTTGCTGCTGTTGTTTGACTGAGTGAAAATGACCAGTAGAGGAATAAACACTTTGACAGCTACAAGAATCCAAACAATACAGAGCAGGCTTGATGATTTAACCAGTTGCCACATCATCTGTTGATTTGTGTGTGTGGGAAATGGATGCAATGCGACTTCAATCACTGAAAATGTAATTGGTAATTTCCACTGCGGCCAATGTTGTCATCCTTTCTGCTTGACTGTTTTCATCCTCGGTAGCTCCTCTGAAGAGCTGGATGCTTTCAAGAGGGAGTTAGGTAGAACTCTTAGAGATAGCAGAGTTAAGGGGTATGGAGAGACGGCAGGAACGGGGTACTGATTGATGATGATCAGCCATGATCACATTGAATGGCGGTGCTAGCACGATGGGCCGAATTGCCTGCTCCTGCACCTATTGTCTATTGTCTATTGTCTATTGTCTTTTACTTTGGTAATGTCTATGCCATTGCTTTAAGTGGTTATCTTAATAGATTTGTCTTTTGCTAAGAAAATGGTACTCTCACATCAAAGGAATTAGTTATATTGTGAGTTTTGTTAACCTCCCTTCAATGTTAATTACATGTGCTAACTTCTTGGCTTAAAGTCCTGATGGTTTTGCAACAGAAGTCCTCGTTGATCCCTTGGCTGTCCTACAGTATGTTTAACCACTATGTCATGGCAGTGAGCAACACAAGACTCAGCATTGGTTTTAACAAGCTCCAATATCATTTAGTTTACAGAAAGGCCATTGGGAATGGAAGACTTCAGTATGTGCAAATTAATTAGTTTAGAGATATAACATGGGAACAGGCTTTTCTGCTCACTGTCTATACTGACCATCGATCAACATAACACTAGTTTTATGTTGTCCTAATTTTGCATCCAATTCGTACACTCTAGGGGTAAGTTTACAGAGGCAATCAACCTACAAACCCAAATGTCTTTGGGGTGCAGGAAGAGCACCCGGAGGAAATCCATGCGGTCACAGGGAGAGCATGCAAACTCCACACAGACAACACCCAAGGGCGGGTTCAAACCAGGGTCTCTGGCACTGTGAGGCAGCAGCTCTACCAGTTGTGCCACTGTGCTACTATCACAATGATAATCCTCCCGCTGACTTTTAAATTGTGCCATGGGAGCCATTATGTCCACTGGAAAGGACAGATATTTTGCAGTTTAATAGTCTATTTGAAAGACTGCACCACTGGTAGTGTTACCCTCCCTCAGCACTGCACTGAACTATTAGAATAGATTACTAACTTGAGACACAGCCCTCTGATGCACAGGAGCAACCATTGAACTGAAGCTGACATTTGTAGTTAAGACATTTGGACCAATATATGAATATGAAGAGTTTAGAGGGATATTGGGCAAATGCGGGCAAATGGGACTAGCCCAGAATGTTGGCATGGAGAAGTTGGGCTGAAGGGCCTGTTCCATGCTTTATAGTTAGATGACTATGACACCAAACAGCAAACACCAATAACAGGTAAATTTTAAAAGCATGAAGTTCGTCCGGGCGGTGAGTATAAAAACGGAGCGCGGGGCTTAGTTCCACAGAGGCCCAGGAGCGGTTGGAGCGGCTGGTGCAGCGTCCTGGCGGGGAGTTTAAAAACGGAGCGCGGGGTTAGTTCCACAGAGGCCCAGGAGTGGTTGGAACGGTTGGAGCGTCGGGTGCAACGTCCGGGCGGTGAACGCGGGGCTTTGTTTCACAGAGGCCCAGGAGCGGTTGGAGCGGTTGGAGCGCCCACTCTGCAACGTTCCATCACACTTCAAAAGAAGTGGTCTAGAGGAAGCCGCTGATTGGTGGAAGCGGACTAGAGGAAGCAGCTGATTGGGAGTAACCCCAGATACTGCCGGCCCTGCTGATTTCCTCCAGCACTTTGTATTTTGTTCCGGGGTTCAGCATCTGCAGTTCCCTTTTGCACTCCCTGCACGCCCCCCTGAATTAAGGTAAGGGGGGAGTATGAGTGCCAGGGCAGTTTACTGTTCTGCATGTCAGATGTGGGAAGTCATGGAGTCTGATAGCCTTCCAGACGTCCACATCTGCACCAGGTGCGTCGAGATGGGGCTCCTAAGGGACCGTATTAGGAACCTAGAGCAGCAGCTCGATGACCTCTGTCTGGTCAGGGAGAGTGAGGAGATCATAGAGTGGAGTTACAGAGAAGTGGTCACTCCAAGACCACGGGAGGCAGACAAGTGGGTCACGGTTAGGAGGGGCAAGGGGCAGAGGCAGGGACTAGAGAGTACCCCGGTGGCTGTACACCTAGGCAATAAGTACTCCTGTTTGAGTACTGTTGGGGGGGAAAGCCTATCTGGGGGTAGCGACAGCGGCCAGGCCTCCGGTACAGAGACCGTCCCTGTTGCTCAGAAGGGTAGGGAAAAGAAGAGGAGGGCAATTGTAATAGGGAACTCTATAGTTAGGCGGTCGGATAGGCGATTCTGTGGACGCAGACAGGAGACCCGGATGGTAGTTTGCCTCCCTGGTGCCAGCGTCTGGGATGTGTCTGAACGTGTCCAAGATATCCTGAAATGGGAGGGAGAGGAGCCAGAGGTCGTGGTACATATAGGTACCAACGCCATAGGTAGAAAAAGAGAAGAGGTCCTGAAAGGAGAATTTAGGGAGTTAGGAAGAGAGTTAAGGAGAAGGACTGCAAAAGTAACAATCTCAGGATTACTGCCTGTGCCACGCGACAGTGAGAGTAGGAATGGAGTGAGGTGGAGGATAAATGTGTGGCTGAGAGACTGGTGCAGTGGGTATGGATTCAAGTTTCTGGATCATTGGGACCTCTTTTGGGGAAGGTGCGACCTGTACAGAAAGGGTGGGTTGCACTTGAACTCGAGGGGGACCAATATCCTGGCGGGGAGATTTGCAAAGGCTACTGGGGAGACTTTAAACTAGAACGGTTTGGGGGAGGGACTCAAATTGGGAAAGCTAGTAGTCAGTGTGTGAGGCAGGAGGCAGAGAAGGGTAGCTCGGACCCAAAATGTAGAGGAGAAAGAAGAAAAAGATAATAAACAGAGAATAAGAGGTGGTGGGTTTCTTAAATGTGTATATTTTAGTGCTAGGTGCATTGTAAGAAAGGTGGATGAGCTTAGAGCCTGGATTGACACCTGGAAGTATGATGTTGTGGCGATCAGTGAAACATGGTTGCAGGAGGGCTGTGATTGGAAACTGAATATTCCAGGATTTTGTTGCTTCAGGTGTGATAGAATTGGAGGGGCAAGAGGTGGAGGTGTTGCATTGCTAGTCAGGGAACATATTACACCAGTGCTTTGGCAAGATAGATTAGAGGGCTCGTTTAGGGAGGCTATTTGGGTGGAACTGAGAAATGGGAAAGGTGTAGCAACACTTATAGGGGTGT
Source organism: Amblyraja radiata (assembly GCF_010909765.2). Lineage (NCBI taxonomy): Eukaryota > Metazoa > Chordata > Chondrichthyes > Rajiformes > Rajidae > Amblyraja > Amblyraja radiata. The sequence goes on from NC_045956.1 coordinate 157,362,665, forward strand.
ATTATAGACCGCCTAATGGGGAGCGAGAATTGGAAGAGCAAATATGTAAGGAGATTGCAGATATTAGTAGTAAGCACAAGGTAGTGATTGTGGGGATTTCAATTTTACACACATAGACCGGGAAACACATTCTGTAAAAGGGCTGGATGGGTTGGAGTTTGTAAAATATGTGCAGGATAGTTTTTTTGCAGCAATATATAGAGGTACCTTCTAGCGAAGGGGCGGTGCTGGACCTCCTGTTAGGAAATTAGATAGGTCAGTTGACGGAGGTATATGTTGGGGAGCATTTCATGTCCAGTAATCACAATACCATTAGTTTCAATATAATTATGGAGAAGGTCAGAACTGGACCAAGGGTTGAGTTTTTTAATGGAAAAAGGCTAACGTTGAGGAGATGCGAAAGGATTTAAAAGGAGTGAATTGGGACATTTTGTTTTATGGGAAGGATGTAGTAGAGAAATGGAGGACAAAAGATGACATTTTAAGAGTACAGAATCTTTATGTCCCTGTTCTGTTGAAAGGAAATAGTAATAATTGGAAAGAGCCATGGTTTTCAAGGGAAATTGGTCACGGTTCGGAAAAAGAGAGAGATCTACAATAATTATAGGCAGCATGGAGTAAATGAGGTGCTTGAGGAGTATAAAGAATGTAAAAAGAATCTTAAGAAAGAAATTAGCAAAGCTAAAAGAAGATATGAGGTTGCTTGGCAAGTAAGGTGAAAGTAAATCCAAAGGGTTTCTACAGCTATATTAATAGCAAAAAGATAACGAGGGATAAAATTGGTCCATTAGAGAGTCAGAGTGGACAGCTATCTGCAGAGCAAAAAGAGATGGGGGAGATAGATAGATAGATAGATAGATAGATAGATAGATAGATAGATAGATAGATAGATAGATAGATAGATAGATAGATAGATAGATAGATAGATAGATAGATCCTTTATTGTCACTGTTGTTTGTCATATACATCAATGATCTGGATGATAGTGTGGTAAATTGGATTAGTAAGTATGCAGATATTGAACAATTTATTTTCTTCGGTATTCACCAAGGAGAAGGATATTGAATTATGTGAGGTAAGGGAAACAAGTAGGGTAGCTATGGAAACTATGAGGATCAAAGAAGAGTAAGCACTGACACTTTTGAAAAATATGAGAGTGGATAAGTCTCCAGGTCCTGACAGGATATTCCTTAGGACATTGAGGAAAGTTAGTGTAGAAATAGCAGGGGCTATGACAGAAATATTTCAAATGTCATTAGAAACGGGAATGGTGCCGGAGGATTGGCGTACAGCGCATGTTGTTACATTGTTTAAAAAGGGTTCTAAGAGTAAACCTAGCAATTATAGACCTGTTAGTTTGACGTCAGTGGTGGGCAAATTAATGGAAAGGATACTTAGGGATAATATATATAATCATCTGGATAAGCAGGGTCTGATTAGGAACAGTCAACATGGATTTGTGCCTGGAAGGTCATGTTTTCTTGAATTTTTTGAACAGGTTACTAGGGAAATTGATGAGGGTAAAGTGGTGGATGTTGTCCATATGGACTTCAGTAAGGCCTTTGACAAGGGTCCACATGGATGGTTGGTTAAGAAGGTTCAATTGTTGGGTATTAATAGTGGAGTAGCAAGATGGATTCAACAGTGGCTGAATGGGAGATACCAGAGTGTAATAGTGGATAACTGTTTGTCAGGTTGGAGGCCGGTGACTTGTGGGGTGCCTCAGGGATCTGTGATGGGTCCACTGTTGTTTGTCATATACATCAATGATCTGTATGATGGTGTGGTAAATTGGATTAGTAAGTATGCAGATGATACTAAGATAGGTAGTGATGTGGATAATGAAGTAGATTTTCAAAGTCTACAGAGAGATTTAGGCACTTTGAAAGAGTGGACTGAAAGATGGCAGATGGAGTTTAATGCTGATAAGTGTGAGGTGCTACATCTTGGCAGGACAAATCAAAATAGGACGTACATAGTAAATGGTAGCGAATTGAGGAATGCAGTTGTATAGAGGGATATAGGAACAACTGTGCATAGTTCCCTGAAGGTGGAATCTCATGTAGATAGGGTGGTAAAGAAAGCTTTTGGTGTGCTGGCCTTTATAAATCAGAGCATTGAGTATAGAAGTTGGGATGTAATGTTAAAATTGTACAAGGCATTGTTGAGACCAATTCTGGAGTATGGTGTACAATTCTGGTCGCCAAATTATAGGAAAGATGTCAACAAAATAGAGAGAGTTCAGGGGAGATTCACTAGAATGTTGCCTGGGTTTCAGCAACTAAGTTACAGAGAAAGTTTGAACAAGATAGGTCTTTATTCTTTGGAGCACAGAAGGTTAAGAGGGGTCTTGATAGAGGTCTTTAAAATTAAAAGAGGGATAGACAGAGTTGGCGTGGATAAGCTTTTTCCATTGAGACTACGGAAGATTCAAACAAGAGGACATGATTTGAGAAATAAGGGACAGAAGTTTAGGGGCAACATGAGGGGGAACTTCTTTCCTCAGAGAGTGGTAGCTGTGTGGAATGAGCTTCCAGTGGAAGTGGTGAAGGCGGGTTTGTTTATATAATTTAAAAATAAATTGGATAGGTATATGGACGGGAAAGGAATGGAGGGTTATGGTCGGAGTGCAGGTAGATGGGACTAGGTGAGAGTGTTCGGCATAGATTAGAAGGGCCGAGATGGCCTGTTTCCGTGCTGTAATTGTTATATGGTTTATATGAACCTTTCCTGTGTTTACTTGAATACTACTTGAAATAAATTACATAATTAGCACATTCACAAGAGACAGACAGGAAATTGGAGAAAAGGAAATTTAATGAGATTTAATTTAAATAGTAAAGACTGCTGTTGGATAAATTGATGACTAAGAAACACATGGAAAGGCTACCAACAGAAATACCCTGGACAGATCTAATTTCCTCATCCTGGCTTTTTAAACTTTGTGTGTGTTTGTGCGTGTATGCATGTGATATATTGAGGAAGAAAAACATTTTAACTTCTGTGTCTTCACCTGCTGCACAATGGACAAGGTACAAAAAGAAGCAATGATATGTTGATGCATAATGTTTCACCCCAATGCACCACACAGTCTACTAACTGACAGGGAGAATGGTTAAAATTAATTTTGAAAGAGCACTCATGAGGTGATTGATCATTGATTTCATTCAGCACACTGTTCTATCAATACAGGGACTTGAAACTGAATCAGACAAGTGATAAATGTAAAGAAGTCAAATGAGCTGCAAATATCCTAAGATAAATGACCGCAGCACATTACTAGCTCCTAACTGGGTATGACCCCAAAGCTAATAATCCAGTGACAACTTCACTCGGTGAGGCTGGTAAATACAGGGGGATCCAAAAGGTACCATTCAAACCTGCCACTTTGACCGTGACTAGGTGCAAACTCTTTTGCACATTTAGCAAATGACTGGCTGTATCAGGTTGCAACATCTCTCTTCTATCTATACAATTACTAAAACTCTCATCTTGTGCTCTTCCGGTTTGCGCAATTTTTAAATTTGCGCAAAAACGGTACCCTATATCGCTAGGATTTTCCGCCATCTTACTCACCATTCTCCTCTGCTCCAAACGCACAAGTTTTGTTCCAATCGGTGGAATATTACAAAAGTTATGAAGGTTTAAAAAATCATGAGGTCAGCAGATTGGTCTTCTCGCCTGTCAGTAACCATGAAGATAACCCCGTTTCTGGCACCCGCTGTTATTCACCGGGCGGGGCGAGGATAGTAAATTCCCGGAGGCGTGGCTGAGTCCACAATTTTCAAGAAGTGAAAACCTGCACTTGTCCCAAACTGACAGGTTTTATCATTGTGGTTTTCATGGAACTGGGTACCTTCATGAAACTATTTTCTCTCCTAAATGTTATAGTTCTTAAAGGTTTAGATTAAGCTTTAGATTTATTATTGTCACATGTACTATGAAAAGCTTTGTTTTGCATGCTGTCCAATCATGTCAGACAATGCTATACATACTGTACAGTAAATATAATCAAGTTAAACTCAAGTGCAATAGGTCAAGGGGTCACAGTTTAAGGATAAAGGGTAAATCTTTTAGGACTGAGATGAGAAAAACATTTTTCACACAGAGAGTGGTGAATCTCTGGAACTCTCTGCCACAGAAGGTAGTTGAGGCCAGTTCATTGGCTATATTTAAGAGAGAGTTAGATGTGGCCCTTGTGGCTAAAGGGATCAGGGGGTATGGAGAGAAGGCAGGAACAGGATACAGAGTTGGATGATCAGCCATGATCATATTGAATGGTGGTGCAGGCTCGAAGGGCCGAATGGCCTACTCCTGCACCTATTTGCTATGTTTCTATGTTTCTATGTTTAGAGCAAAGGGGATGAGCAAGGTACAGTGTGCAGAATGGAGCTCTCAGCATTGTAGCGCAAAAGTTCCATAAACAAAGTCCAATGTCCGCAATGGGGTAGAAATGAATGCCATTGTTAACGGAGAATTTTGAGGACCCAATCTGCAGTATATAAAATAAATTGGCAACGTTGTAAATGTACAAAGAGATTTTGAAAGTGTTGCACTGGAGCAGCAGTATGTTGATTTATTGACTTCCCTCTCCCCCTCTCATTTTAATTTAGTTGTTTATTGTACAGTAGATAAATAATCTTATACCAGCTTTTATAATCCATGACAGAAGTAAACTTCACCGTCATAGTGTGAACAAGCATCACCTAATCATGGCATTTTAAACAAAAATGAAATGAGGAGCTCAGGGAGTCACAGACATAACTCCCAGCAACATCTGTAGCTGGTTTTATTGCCGTAGTTTAAATCTTTATCTGCCTTAAGCTTTTTTTGTTTAATTACAAAGATGGGCTGCTGAAATTTACATTTTAATTGAGACAGAAGACAAAATGTGGGTTTGGTGCAGAATTAACTCCGGCCTGCATGAGCGAATAAGATATGTATCACGGCATGGAAAAGCACTGGCAGGTTTGCAGTGTTTTCCACTGATATTATTGCTTAGCATTCATTAAAATAGTAACTCATTGAAAAGAAAATTGGGTTTCATTTATTTTTTTAAATGAAAGATTCGCGTTAATATGGTGCCCGTTCATGACCTCCTGATGTCACAAATTGCTACCAGCCAAAGAAATTTGAATTTGAAATTCTCGAGATAGGGCATTTTGTGAAACCTTGCAGCCTATTTATGCACAGGAAGTTCCCACAAGTATAATGAAATACATTTATCATATGTTCTTATGATGTAGAGGAGGTCCATTCAGCCCATTATGTCAATGTTGGATTCAGAGCATTCCTATCCCCTCACATATTTCATAAGTTCATAAGCGATATGTGCAGAATCAAGCCATTCAGCCCATTGTCTTCTCTGCCATTCAATCATGGCTGATCTACCTCTCCCTCCTAACCCTATTCTCCTGCCTTCTCCCCATAACCCTTGACCCAAGTACCAATCAAGAATCTATCTATCTCTGCCTTAAACATATCCATTGATTTGGCCTCCACAGCCTTCTGTGGAAATAAATTCCATAGATTTACCACCCTCTGACTAAACAAATTCCTCCTCATCTCCTTCCTAAAGGAACATCCTTTAATTCTGAGGCTATGACCTCTGGTCCTAGACTGTTCCACAAGTGGAAACATCCTCTCCACATCCACATACCCATTAACATTCTCATCCTCCCAAATTCTTCCAGTACCCACCTACATCCCTACAATTTATATTTGCCTAGTGACCTAATCTCAAGATGTGAGAGTAAATAAGGAAAATCGTATTTGGGAAAAACTAGGCGGTCGGAAGGAGAGCATTCAAACTCCACACAGTACCATTTACTGTGTAGGTCCTACCCTTGTTCGATGTTCCAAAATGCAACACCTCACATTTCTCTGTATTAAATTTCATCAGCCATTCCTCCGCCCAAGTGGCCAATTGATCCAGATCCTGCTGCAATCCTTCACAACCATCCTCACTTTCTACAAAACCACTAGCTTTTGTATCATCAGCAAATTTGCTAATCTTGCTCTGCATGTTCTCATCCAAATCATTGATGTAGATGACAAACAGTAACGGGCCCAGCACCGAACCCTGAGGCACACCACTAGTCACAGGCATCCAGAATGAGAAACAACCTCCCACCATTACCCTCTGCTTCCTTCAATGGAGCCAATTTGCTATCCATTCAGCTAACACTCCTTGGATCCCATGCGATCTAACCTTCCAGAGCAGTCTACCATGCGGAATCTTGTCGAACGCCTTAATGAAGTCCATGTACACAACATCTACAGCCCTGCTCTCATCAACCTCTTTGGTCACGTCTTCAAAAAAAACAATCAGATTTGTGAGACACGACCTCCCATGCACAAAACCATGCTGACTATCACTAATCAGCCCTTGCCCATCCAAATGCCTGTATATCCTATCCCTCAGAGTACTCTCCAGTAACTTACCAACTACAGATATCAAGCTCACTGGCCTATAGTTCCCAGCATTTTCCCTGCAGCCCTTCTTGAAAAGAAGCACAACATTTGCCACCCTCCAGTCTTCCGGCACCTCTCCTGTATTTAAGGACGACTCGTAAATTTCAACCAGGGCTCCCGCAATTTCCTCTCTATTTTCCCACAATGTCCTTGGATATATCTGATCAGGCCCTGGAGATTTGTCTACCTTCAAACCCGGCAGTACCTTCAGTACTTCGTCGACAGTAACCCTGACTGCTCTCAAAACACTTCCAGTGACTGCTCCAATTTCTTCTATCCTACTGTCTTTCTCCTCGGTAAATACACTTTGGCTCATTTTAAGTATTGGTTTAATATCTCATCTTTAATAATAATAATAATAATAATAATAATAATAATAATAATAATAATAATAATAATAATAATAATAATAATAATAATAATAATAATAATAATAATAATAATAATAATAATAATAACTTTATTAATCCCCTTTTTGGGGGAATTTCAGATGGACCTTTGACAGTGCTGCACTTCCTCAATACTCCACTGAAGTGTCAGCCTAGATTTTGTTCCAAAGTCTTTGGACTGCATTTTCTGATTCAGCGGTAATCATCCATTGCTGTTTTATTGATGGTATTTATTCATATTAAAATTAAAATAGAGGTGGAAAGTAATGAAGCATGAATGATTAAACAAAAGGAAATAACACTGCTTACAAATGGCAAGTGAGTTACCAGTACAGGTTAAAAGTGAAACGATCCATGTGATAAAAAATGATAACACATTAAAATAATTCATCTATCTTTACTGTCTAACATCATTTCATGTTTTTTCTGCAACGCAATGCATTTGGCAACTGAGAATTTAGGCTATGTTGCTGCAAGACCAAGTGGTTCTACGACTATTCAGATCAGCTGTATTGAAAAGGCCTAAAAGATCTCTGACCTGAAAAGTTAACCGTGTTTTTATCTCCTTGGATGCTACCTGAACAACCAAACATTTCTTGTTTTATTTCTGGTATCCAGCAACTGCAGCATTTTATTTTCAGGGTTTTAGATTGCACCATTGTCAGTCAAAATCCTGCACAGTGTTCCAATTTGAGTGGACCCACTTACAAACGTTGGATCTCACCATGTGAGGATTTGCAGGAGTCAGATATGTACCACGCAATCACGCCCTCTTCTCCCCACTCCCATCAGGCAAGAGGAACGGAAATTTAAAAACGTATGCCACCAGAATCAGGGTCAGTTTCTTTCTACCTGTTATCAGGCAACAAAACCGTTCTCTCACCAGCTAGAGTGCGGTCCTGACCTTCCCTCTACCTCATTGGAGACCTTTGAACTATCTACAAGATACAAGATACATTTATTTGTCACATGTACCAATTGGTACAGTGAAATGTGTGTTCACCATACAGCTATAGGAATAAAAAAGAACATAACACACGATAGACTCCAACATAAAACATCCCCACACAGCAGAATCAAAATTTCCCACTGTGAGGGAAGGCACCAAAGTTCAGTCATCTTCCTCTGATGTTCTTTGATCTTTAGTCAGACTTTAATTTGCACTAAATGATATACCCTTTATCCTGTATCTGCGCACTCGGGTTGGCTTGATTGCAAACGTTTTGTTGACTGGCAAGCACGCAACAAAAAAGATTTTCTCTGTACCTAACTACATATGACAATAATAAATTAAACTAAACGCTAGGTGCTTATCATTGCAGTGCTCGGGCACATTCCACTTGCTACCAGAATGGTTTTAATTGAAGCAGATTGAACTGTTGAAGGGGAGTGCTCCCTGTACATTGATGTACAATCACATAAACCTTCTCTGGAACATTGGAGATCAAGGGGCAATCTGATAACAGTTCTGGTCACCCGATTATTGGAAGGATGTGGAGGCTTTGGAGAGCATGTAGAAGAGGCTTACCAGAATGCTGCCTGAATTAGAGGATATTAGTTATAAGGACAAACTTGGATTGGTTTCTCTGAAACGTTGGAGGCTGAAGGAAGACCTGAGAGAAGCATAAAAAATGAGGAGAGGCATAGATAGGGTGGACAATTAGAACCATATTCCTGGGGTGGAAATGTCAAGGTCTAGAGAGCATAGCCTTAAGGCGAGCGGAACAAAGTTTCAAGTTGATGTGCCGGGCAAGTTTCTTTTGCACAGAAAGTGGTGGATGCATGGAACCCACCGTCAGGATTAGTGGTGAAGGGGCATTCAAGAATAAAAATACATTGGATAGGTATATGGACGGGAAAGGAATGGAGGGTTATGGTCTGAGTGCAGGTAGAAGGGACATGGGGAGAATAAGTGTTCGGCAAGGACTAGAAGGGCCGAGATGACCTGTTTCCGTGCTGTAATTGTTATATGGTTATATGGTTAAGAATCTTTGAGATAGGCACATAGATATGCAGGGAATGGAGGGGAATGGACCACGTGCAAGCAGAGGCAGTTTAATTTGGCATCATGTTCGGTGCAGACACTGTGGACGATCAGCCTATTCCTGTTTTGTAATGTTTTTGTTCTATGTCTCGTCGCTCCTCAAGAATACATTTATTTCCGAGAGAGGGCTCACATCTATTTCCTAGAGAGGTCTGATCTCAGTAGCTGGCCTGCTCTTGCTTTATCCTGCCTTCATTACCAGAGCTACAAGGTCATGATGTGGACCAAATTTCCAAACCATTTGACATGCTTAGTGGTTTTTTTAAATGTAGAAGAGAAAAATACTTTAAAGAGGCCAGATATTATTGCACACTTCATAGCATGTTGCAGGTTTTATCTAAGTTTGTTTTGATTGTTTAATTGGTTTTAATCTTTCTTGTTTTAAATGAAATAATCTGAGTACACGATTTCACTCAGTTCCACTCGCATGATGCAGAAGATCATTCTGCCCATCGGATCATGCTTGGCTCTCAGAGCATTCTCAGAAGTCCTACTGCTTCACTTATTACCAGTAACCTGTAGAATCACATGAGGTCATCCACATTCCTGCCACCCACATACACCGTGCGGGATCTACAGTGTACATCGGTGCATTGGATGTTCGGATGCGATGTCCAAAGTCAATCTGGACACCGATCAGCCCATTAAATCACAGCATGCCATTTACATGGGTCTGAAAACCTGTGTGGTAGTGGGAGAAACATACACACTCCACACAGTCAACAAAGTCTGTGTTGAATAACAATATTCAATGGTCTCTAAGATACAAAGGGAGGACGTTAAAGAAAGGGCAAAAGCAAAGTGTTGCAGGAACTCAGCAGGTCAGGCAGCATTTGTGAAGGGAATGGTCAGGCAACATTTTGGGTCGTGACCCCTCAGCGGATTAATAGAATAAAGAGGAGAAAGCTGGAAGAGAAGTGGGGGCGGGACAAAGCCTAGCAAGTGACAGGTAGATATAGATGAGGGGGTGAATGGGTGGGGTAAATCAGAAAGATCATAGGACCATAAGACTTAGACTTAGACTTAGATCCTTTATTTGTCATTTAGACCTTTCGGTCTGAACGAAATGTCGTTGCTTGCAGCCATACATATAATAATAAACAACAAAACACACAATAAACACAAATTAACATCCACCACAGTGAGTTCACCAGGCACCTCCTCACTGCGATGGAGGCAAAATCTTAGGGTTACTGTCTCTTCCCTCCTTATTCTCCCTCTGCGCTGAGGCGATATGATGTGACCCCACCGGGCGATGGTAAGTCAGTCCCACAGCTCAACCGAGCTCCGCGAACGGGCCGGTTCAAGCTCCGCGGCCCGGGGTGGTCGAAGCTGCCGCCCTCCAGTCCAGCGGACGCAGCTGTTGCCGCGGGAGCTCCAGAAAACAGGCACCAGCCTGTGACCTGCGAGCTCCGGACGATGCTGTCCACTGGCCCGCGGCTGAGCCGCCGCCAGAACGCCGCCTCAGCTACCAGAGCACTGTCTCAGCCCCGCGCCGGGCCGCCTCAGCCACCGGAGCACCGCCTCAGCCCCGCGCCGGGCCGTCCTCACCGGAGCGCCGTCCCAGCCCCGAATCGTGCCGCTGCCACCAGAGCGCCCGAACGCCGCCACAGCTCGAAGATGGCCAGCCTCGCGTTGGTGAGTCCTGGCTGGCTCTGCCTCCGGAGCCTCGAGGTCAGTCGCAGGTTGGAGGCCGCCAGCGCAGACAGAGGCAGAGAAGGGGGGATACGACAGAAAGAGTCGCATTCTCCCGAAGGGAGAGACAGCAAACCATGTTTCAGCCCCCCCCGTACACATAACACAACCTAATAACCAAAAATGTAACTAAACAAGACAAAAAAACAACAACAAAAAAGTAAAAACAGACGGACTGCAGGCGAGCCGCAGCCGTTCAACAGTGCCGCCACTTCCGCCGCCAAGTGATAGTAGAATTAGGCCATTTGGCCCATCAAGTCTACTCCATCATTCAATCATGGCTGATGTATCTCTCCCTCCTAACCCCATTCTCCTGCCTTCTCCCCATAACCTCTGACATCTGACAAAGGCTAAGGAAAGAGGTGAAGTGAAATGGATCACCATTGGGAGCAATATGGATGGAAGTGCGGGTATGAGCCCCAACACAAAACAACAACTGTCCATTCCTACCACAGATGCTGCCTGACTCACTGAGTACCTCCAGTACTTTCTGTTTTGCTCAAGATTCAAGCATCTGCAACTCCTTGCATCCCAAGGTTAAAGAAAGAGTTTCCCTGTTAGTTCACCTCTTGTTGACCATTAAGCTTCAATTTCACATCAGTTTATACACTGGATGTGTGTGATAGCCCACTAATAAATATCCATGACTGTTATATAATCCTGATGAACGGCATTAGTTAATATTGTTGGATGATTTAGCAGTGTGAATCCTTATTTTTAATATATCCTTACTGGTGCAAATTTATGTTTCAATCAATAAAAATAAATGCATCTTGCTTGTATAAACAACAGTTGGGTCTAGTTTTTATTGTTTGTGCCTGTTGGCATAGTGGAGGCAGAGAATCTCACAACGTTTAAGTCTATAGATCAGCACTCAAATCATTCATGCATAAAACACAACAGACCAAGTTCAGTTAATATACAGTACATGGGCTGGCATGGGTGTAATGAGCTGAAGGATCTGTTTCAAGCTGTATGACTGTGATTCATGCAGTTCCACGGTGGTGGTGATTCATAAAAACAACATACCGGGGGTAGGGGACTGAAGGACATAGGTTTATAGTGGGAGGGGAAAGATTTAATAGAAAGCTGAGGGGCAACTTTTTCACTCAGATGATGGTGCGCGTATGGAACAAGTCGCCAGAAGAGATAGTTGAGGCAGGTACTATAACAGCATGGTGGTAGCGGGGGTGGCACAGTGGCGCAACGGTAGAGTTGCTGCCATATAGTGCCAGAGGCCTGGGTTCAATCCTGACTACAGAGTTTGCACATTCTCCCTGTGACTGCGTATGTTTTCTCCGGGTGCTCCGGTTTCCTCCCACATTCCAAAGATTTGTACAGATTTGTAGGTTGACTGGCTTTGGTAAAAACTGTAAATTGTCCCTAGAGTGTAGCATGGTGTTAGGTTTCGGGGATCGCTGGTCAGCGCAGAGTTGGTGGACTGTAGGGTTTGTTTCCGCACTGTATCTCTAAACTAACTTTTGCAGCATTTAAATGACACTTGGATAGAAACATGGAGAGGAAGGGTTTCGAGGTATATGAGCAAAATGCCAGGAAACGCAACTAGCTTAGATGTGGCATCTTGGTCAGCATAAAAGTGTTTGGCCGAAGGACCTGTTTCCATGCTCTATGACTCAATGGCTTTACCTAATATATCGGGTAAAACTCATAGCAGGTTTCAGCAGTTCGCCCATTCTTCCCAAATACCAGAGATTATATTCACAACATAGCCCCATGAATAATATTGTGACATTTAGGATACCTTTAGATCATGATTAATTGTATGAACATTAATATGTTAAAGTAACTTGGCTGAGCAGTTTATTAAAACAAATCAAACAAGATATGAAACAAACAGCTCTTTCCACATCAAATGCAGGCACAGAATGAGGAGCCTTCCTCATGTTGCTGCTGTACTGGCATTGCTTGATTACGTACAGCTTCAAGAAAAAGTTCAGCACTTCTTCTTAAACTTTGTCTCCTAAAACTTGAACTATCCTGGCTTTGCTTCTCCAGACCGTTTACAATTCATCAATATCCTTTATGAGCCAACGTGATACGAAATATATATTTTTAAATTGCTCAGATACAAACTCACCACTGATTCATAAATGCCAGCATAATTTGTTCTGACTTTAATCCAAATCCTTGAGACGTACCCCAGTGCCCAATTTATCTTAGTAATAACTTCAGCATACTGACATAAAATTGAGCTTATTCAAAACTCAGATGCACGCTGCCTCCTGACTCATACCCAAATGGCCATCATCTCTCTGCTCACTGATCCACCATGGCAACAGCTCTGACAAGAATAATCTGCATTTTTCAAATTCCTCTAACCTAATGAAACTTTCCAAGGTGCTAAAAGGAGTATTTTAAAACCAAATTTGACCAATTCTATAGATTGAACCAACCAATATCCTGGACTTACCTTGACTTTGACTTTGTCCCTTACCATCTGGACGCCCGCAGCAACGGCTGCGGAGGGTGGAGGTCCCGACCACGGGGGGAAATGGAGGAGGACTGGCCAAGCTCTGTGCCTTCCACCACAGTGATGAATGCTGTGGTGGATGTTTGTGTTACATTTTTATTGTGGTTGTGTGTTCTTTATTATTGTACCGCTGCTGACAACCCAAATTCCACCGACCCTGGTTGTGTGGCAAATAAATTATATCAAAAAATCTAAAAATGTGGAGGCCAAGTCAATGGATATTTTTAAGACAGAGATAGATAGATTCTTGATTAGTATGGGTGTCAGGGGGTATGGGGGAACGGCAGGAGATTGGGATTAGGAGGAACAGATAGATCAGTAATGATTGAATGACAGGATAGACTTGATGGGCCGAATGGCCTAGATCTGCTCCTTTCACTTATGAACATGAATGCAGTTGAGAATTTGGACACCCTGCAGTGAGGAACTGGTTTTGTGAGGAAAATGTTTTCTTCTGGGAGGAAAGCTTTGTAATCACCTTCCTAAATCTTCTTGCTGCTCATAAGACCATAAGCTAATAGACATGGAAGCAGAATTAGGCCATTCGACCCATTGAGTCTACTCTGCCATTCAGTCATGGCTGATCTATTTTTACCTCTCAACCCCATTGTCCCTGTAACTTTTGATGTCTTTCCTAATCAACAACCAACCAATATGCACTTTTAAAATATCCAATGTCTTGGCCTCCTCAGCCGGCTGTGGCAATGAATTGCGTGGATTCATCACCACCCTCTGGTTAAATAAATTCTCCTTATCTCAATTTTTAAGGTACATCCTTTCATTCTGAGGCTATGCCCTCTGGTTCTAGACTCTCCTATTACAGGAGACATCCTCTCCAGGTCCACTCTATCTGGGCTTTTCTTTATCCAGGAGGCTTCGATGAGATTCCCCTCATCCTTCAAAACTCCAGTGAGCACAGATCCAGAGCCATCAAACGCTCCTCACATACTAACCCAATCATCTCTGGGATCATTCTCGTAAATCTCCTCGACCTTGCTCTTCTCTAAGATGCTGTTTACAATCTGCCTTTTTGTCGTTTGTCCCAATTCTATAATTCACTGTTAATTGCTCTCTGAATTTTGTTTGATTGCGCATCTCTGCAATGCCTTTCGTTATTTTGTCGCAGCAGAAGGGACATGACCATTTTGTAATTGGTTAAGTTGTGGCAAAGCCATTGTCGATATTGTCCATCTACATCTCAGCCCAGATGTAGAAACAAAGAAATGCAGATGCTAGATAATACACAAAGTGCTGGAGTAATTCAACAGGTCAGCAGCATCTCTAGACAACATGCATATTCTAAAGTCTCAGCCTGAAGGAAGGATCCCCATCCTAAACTGCACCATATTCTTCAGAGATGCTGCCTGACCTGCTGAGTTACTCCAACAGGTCCTTTTGTGTCCTTTTTTTTACACCACATGCATGTAATGTAAGATTGGCTGCATATTGTTCACCACTTCTGAAATTCAGTTTCATTGAAGTAAATGGAATTCTATTTTTTCAGTACAAAATACATCCATGCTTGTTGAGTGCCAAATACTGAGAATTATTTGCCAAGAGAAGTGTCTCTGAAAATTGCAAATCTCCCTTCCATTTATGAAACCAGCAGCAATGTTCAGTGATACCATTAAATACAATAATAATGCCACCTGTAAACAGCAGGGTTGCAAAACAGTTTATTAGTTATTTCTCCCCAGGCAGAGTTTTCTATTAGTGGACCTTGCCTACTCCGCTCAATAAAGCAGAATAAGAAAAGTCTACCCAACCGATTAAGCCAGTCCAAGGAATCAAATAATTGGGCAGTGTATGTAGAGGTCACAACAGTTGGTCATTATGTGGGCCTTATCCTCACACCAGCAACAGAAAATGACACCAAACTCGATGGTCCTTTTCACTGCTTATGCTTAAGCAATATTCACTTACTAGACTAAGTGGGACCCGTTGGGAGGGCTGGTCCCCCGACGCAATATTCCACCTCTCCACCAATTCCACCTCTCCACCAATTACTTCAACCCAAACAACCATTTGCAGTGCATTTTTACTTCAACCCAAACAACCATTTGCAGTGCATTTTTACTTCAAACCAACCATATTTTCATGTTCAAACCACATTAAGGGCACTCACAGTTGAGTAGACAAATGTTCAGTGTTATTCAGAGCTCAGAGAGACGTGACCCTCTGGCTTCCTCCATCTTGCAGAGACTGAGTGAGACACCACACTTCCTGGTTTTATAGTCCCTCCCCCTTCCTCCAGCAGGGGCAGCAGAGAGAATGGCAAATTATTTAAAAGCATTAATATCTCTCTGATTTTTCATCGATGGGAATAATCCTCCAGTCCCGGAAGGAGGAGAGGGGCTCTGAGCGAGGTGGCCAAAAATGACGGCCGTAGGTGGTGGCGTTCTCTCGGAAATCGCAGCACAGCGAGCCAAAAGTGGTCAAGATCAGACTTTTAGTAATGTAGATAACGGCAGTAAAATTGATCATGGAACTGAAAGAGTGCAAAAGCAAAACGCTGCAGATACTGAATTAATAAATATCACTGGATGGAAATATTCAGAAGGTCAGACAGCATCTGTGGGTCAGCTGACAAACAAATGTAGCATTTCAGTACAATGACTTTCATCAGATCATCTAAATTATGGACGAGATCAGCCCATGGATATTTTTTATGTTTATTGAAAGGTTGTGGCTTTGTGGAATGCCGTAGATTTATAAACCATTTTTAACCATTCTTAAGTTGTGTAGGTGAGTCACTATTAATCACCTCTGCAAAGTACCCCTGGTGTGCAGAGAATGGAAGCGAAAGTGGGATAAAATAGAGACAGTGTGGGAAGGTGATCGATGGTGGGCTGAAGGGCCTGTTTTCATCTAGTATCTCTTGACTAAACTAAAATAAAACTAACACCCATCATTGAACAAAAGTGGGAAATTGCCCAGGAATATCCTGTTCATTATTGCCTGGTTAATATGCTGCCAAAATTATGGAAGATGTCATAGACAGCATTATAATGTAGTAAAATGTAGCAGAAAGATAATACATATATTTTGGTACAAACAAACATTTCTATTTTCATGGGCTCAACAATGTAGAAGAGCAGAAAGAGGCAAAAATAAACTACCAGAGGCATGAGAAATAAAAGCAATACAGACTGATAATTGGATGTAAGATCTCAATTACTGACAAGGGGAACTAAATATTTATTTATCTGCTTCTTCATTTGCAGACTCTCACCTTCATCGTCTTAGATTCAATTAGAAAAACACAAGCAATCATTCTCGATGAATCTAAATCTTCAATTCTTCTTCCCTTTGCCATAATATTGTACTGCACACAATGGCCTTGCCATTCCCTCAACATTCTTGGGACCGTTAAATAAAAGGTGTCTCCGAGCCAACCTTTCCCTAAATATATATCGCTCTGATGTGTATTCAACTAGTCTGCTGTTGACCATATCAAATAAGGCAATCAATAATACTGGCTAAGCAACCCCATTTCCAAATCTCCAGTTGAATTAACTGAAGTTATACTGACAGTTGAAATGTCGCCTATTCCTTCGCTCCATAGATGCTGCCTCACCCGCTGAGTTTCTCAAGCAATTTTGTCTACCTTCAAAGTTATACTGACATGTTGGTTCTACAGCCAAATATTACAGCAAGTGCAGAAAGCAATAGTAGCACCAAGACGTAAAAATGCAGTTGCATTTTTCACTCCACCCTAGAAATTCAATTATTTCCAATCACATGCGAACTTGTAATTCTGATGCAATCACCACATCAACCGTAGAGGAGTTAATACTGCTCCACAGTGTAAAACCTGGTTCAGCTGGGTTGCAAAGTGACCATCCCAGGTTGCACGCAGTAGATCTATGTGGTTTAACCCTGCAGCAACAATCTTTCATGGGGCTCACAAGGAGACAGCCCCAGAGTAAGTTCAGGAATATGGTAGGTAGGTAGGTAGGTTCAGGTAGGTTCATAATTTTAACTCACCCGCAGTTAGGGTTGCCAACTTTCTCGCTCCCAAATAAGGGACAAAAGGTCAAAATAATGGACAAATTCCCGACGGCAATTCGTTGACCGACTCGGCCGTGGCTGGGTGAATGATGAATTGGCCCGGGTGCTGGACTGCACACAAAGCCCAGCCGGCGGGCCAGCTGAGGAGATTTTGCCCGGGCGATGTCGCGCGCAAAGTCCGGCACCCCATCCAACTCATGAACCGATGACCGGCCATGAGAAGGAGGGGTAAGCGAAGGTCCGAAGGTCGAACAGCTCGCCGGGCGGCCGGCCCACGGGGTCACGGGCGAGGTGCTGCTGCTGCACTCCGTGGGCTGCACTACTTCGGGTAGAGTGAGTCAGGTCCGGACGCGGTGCTCCAACCCGACAGTTCCCTCGACCCGAGGCAAATATAGTACAAGGGACGTCCCTTACGGGACAAACCAATTTAGCCCAATATACGGGAGATGTCCCGGCTAATATGGGACAATTGGCAACCCTACCCGCAGCCTCCAATACCCATCCTCATCTTCCCCACCCGACACATTGAGCAGTGCCCTGGAGCCTAATAACTGCTCTGATCTGAGCCTCAGGCATAACGAGAGTTTGCCGTGGAAACTCCACCACTGTCGTGCCTTGTCAAGCAATGGCCCTTTACCTGCTTTTAACTGTGCAGACACAATTATGGTCTCGGATGTCTCATCTCCATCAGCACCAGCTTTATGGAGGATGTGCAATGATTAAATTGCCAGCATTGCGAAACACAGAAGCCTGGACTAATAATGCACTGATGCGAATTAAAATTCAACTCCTGCCAACTATGGAACTTTCTCAATTAATAATCTGACTTGTTATTTAAATTGTGACTCGTAAAGATGGCCAAACAACTGTTGAGCTAGTGTCAAAGCCAAATGATTCACTGCTGCCCATCAGATTATTTCCTTGAAGTGGTTGCAGATCCACAATAACTTTGATAAAAAGCCTAGCAACACACTCAGTTCAAGGACAATTAGGGATCAACAATAAATGTTAGTCCAGCTAGCAGTACCCAGATTTAGAAACAGGATAAATCAAGAAATGCCAGGTTTTATCCTCCCCCCCCCCCCCCCCTCCCCCCACCCATTTCCCAGCCACCACCCCCCCTCCCCCCACCTTATAATTGTTTTGTAATTAATTAGTTAAAGTCTGCATTTAATATAGCAGATGAAGAAATGTAACACGTACAAAGTTCAGCATTCACCTGCTAGTGTTGATATTCTAGTCTATAGAAAATGAACTTGAGGAAGGCAATCTTGCAAATGACTGCTCCTGGCATTGAACTATTCAACATGAATCACTGCGCACCTTTGAAACTTACGGTTTTCCAGATAGGGATTGAATAGGAACCTAAGAATTAAAATGTGCACAATTTTTAAATTCAAAAGTAGTGAGACAAATTGGTGAAAACGAGTTGTGCATTATAAGAAACTTTTGTTACTTTCTTTTATTGTAAGAGTACCTGCTAGCCGCAGAGATCATGCAACATAATTGAAGGTGATTTACATCACTTCCCCAAATTTATTTCTAAACTTATGCAAATGATGCTCCATTTGATTTACTTCCATCATCCTTAATGGTGAAATTTCTGTTCATACAGTCTGTGATGCATTTTTATTTGTATCAATAAATATTGAAGTGGGCAAAACCATCATTGTATCACTTAAGGGTCCATCATCATCTATCATTTTTTTTGCTATCTGCTCACCTTCTCTCTGCGAAGCACTGACAACGCCCTTCAATCATTCGGTAACTGTGATGATATCTTTTATTCATGGCACACTCAGCTTCTTTTTGTAGCTGCTTCTTTTTCATGTAGCCCACTCTGTGGATTCTTCGAGTCAAACCTTCACCCTGCTCGAATAGATGTAATTCCACCCTCTCACTCACCCGTTGCTGTGTTTGCAAGGGTGTTGGGCAAGCCTCTGTTCCAGTGGCAGCTTTTGTGCTGCCACCATCCTCTGTAGCACATAGCAATGAGCTAGCAGGGAAAACCATAGGCTGCACATGACATGGCTACAAGCCCTGTGTGCACACACTCATGCCACACTGGCACACACACAATCAGACAATCCCTACAACATAAAGGGAGACCATTCAGTCCATCGAATCCATAACAGCTCAATATAAGAGCAATCCAGCTACTCCCAACCCTTCCCCCTTCCTTCACTTCAGATATCTATCCAGCTCCTTTCTGAATTCAACAGTTGAATCTGCTTCAACTAATATTCTTGACAGTGCAATTCTAGATCCTAACCACATAGGTTAACCTATGAGGAGCATTTGTCGGTACTGGGTCTGTGCTTGCTGGAGTTTAGAAGAATGAGGGTTTACCTCATTGAAACATACAGAATAGTGAAAGGCTTGGATAGACTGCATGTAGAGAGGATGTTTCCACTAGTGGGAGAGTCCAGGACCTGAGGTCATAGCCTCGGAACGTTCTTTTAAATAGGAGATGAGGAGAAATTTCTTTAGTCAGAGGGTGGTGAATCTGTGGAATTCTTTGCCACAGAGGGCTGTGGAGGCCAAGTCAGTGGATATTTTTAAGCCAGAGATTGATAGATTCTTGATTAGTACGGGTGTCAGAGGTTATGGGGAGAAGGCAGGAGAATGGGATGAGGAGGGAGAGATAGATCAGCCATGATTGAATGGCAGAGTAGACTTGTAGACGAATGGCCTAATTCTGCTCCAACCACTTGTGACTTTATGACTTATGACCTCACTGCCTAACACAAAATCCCAGTGTGTTTCTGGTCCTTTTGCTAGTCACCATCATTCTAAGTCCCCTAGTTAAGGCAGTGCCTCCTATTGGTCTCTTCGATGGCGGGAGATCAGTATCCGTGATGGACCGGGATGTCCACCATTTGTGGACCAATTGTGGACAAAATGTCCACATTTTTTTTGTTATTCATGTGCCAAGAGCACTCCAAGCTCCCGAATGTTGCACACAGATCTTGGCGGGTCTGTGAATACACCCAGTGTTTCATTAAGCACCCCACCTTCTGTAACCTGTTTCTTTGATGTTCTTATCCTTGTCCTGAGTCGTAGAACTCACATGTATCCTTGTCCTCCAGCAAGCTGACGCCACAGATGCCCCCTACACCTATCCTTGCTGCAGACTGTGTGACTGATGTCTCCTCTTGAGCAGATCCCATCTCTGTATTATCTACGCTGTGCACAATGTCAGCAACTTAATTGGTGGCTGATGTGTGAAATCCAGCAAACCCCTGAGCTCATTTTCAGAGGCCGTTAGGATTATCCTTCCAGGTATAGAGTTCAAATGGAGCACTTTAACATTGTCAGTGGACTAAATTTAACCATCACTCAATAATCCTTTCTTTGAATTCAGACACACCAGATGGAAAATGATTGTTCTTCCAACTTCTTCTGTTGATGACCCATAATTCTTTCATCACAATGATTAGACTTTGAGCACGTTCCCACATAATGTTGGCAGCATATGTTAAATGGTCAAGCCTATTTCTGAAGTCTCCAAACATTCACATCGGTAAGCATTCACGTTGGTACACTATTTGACTGGGATCACATGTTAGCAATTAGGAGACAATTATTTCCATTCTTAACTTAGTAGCGCTGACACCAATGAATGGTGATTAATGTGAATTTAATATAAAAGTGTGGTTATTTTCATGGTGGTTTCATGTATTTTAACACAATGTTTTTGTGTTTTTATGACTGTTGGCAGATCAATTTCCCTCCTGGGATCAATAAATTTCTATCATATCGTTTCATATTGTTTCATATATATTTGAAATATATTTCATATATTTTAATGGTGGTTTAATTAGACATCTTTTAACTAAAATCTGATATTTATGGATTTAACAGCTTAGGAGCAGTACAATGGTGCAGCAGTTGTCTCTGTACTGTACACGGACAAGGACAATTAAAGTTGAATCTGAATCTGAATCTGAATCAGTAGTGTTGCTGTCTTACAGCGCCAGAGACCCGGATTCCATCCTGACTATAGTTGCGGTCTGTATGGAGTTTGTATGTTTTCCCCATTACCTTCATAGGTTTTCTCCGGGTGCTCCGGTTCCCTCCCACACTCCAAAGACTCACAGGTTTGTAGGCTAATTGGTTTTGTAAATTGTCCCTAGTGTGTGTAGGATAGTGTTGGTGTGCAGAGATCGCTGGTCAGTTGGCCAAAGAGCCTGTTTCCGCGCTGTATCTCTAAATTAAATTAAACAGTAGATTTGCTGCCTTACAGCATCAGAGACCCAGGTTAGATTCTGACCACAGGTACTGCCAGCACGGACTCTGCATGTTCTCCGTGACCTCATGGGTTTTTTCTGGGTGCTCTGGTTTCCTCCCACACTCCAAAGTCATGCAGGTTTGTAGGTTATTTGTCTTCTGTAAATTGTAAATTATCCCTAGTGTGTAGGATAGTGCTAATGTGCAGGGATCGCTGGTCAGCAAAGACTCAATGGGCTGAAGGGCCTGTTTCCATGCTCTATTTCTAAAGTCTAAAAGGCTAAAGTCTAAAGGGTCTGTCCCACGAGCATGCGACTGCATGCGGCGAGCGCGACCAAACCGGAAGCGGGGGCCGCACGGAGGTCGAGTGATCCTGTACGAGTTGACGTGAAGTTCGAGCGAAGTCCACGGGATGTTCGCACTAGGCGTACGCCGTCAAGATGCTGTGTACGCCGTCATGACGCTGCGTACGGCGTCGAGACGGTGCGTACACCAGTCGAGGTGGCGCGTACGGCCTCAATGAGGCTGCGGGCTGGCAGGCCGTTGCCGCGCGGAATTTTTGAACAGTGTAAGTTTTTCGGAGCCCCGCGCCATGTCGGGACCAGCTCCGCACAACTCCATACGGCTCCGGCGATCGAAGTGGGACCGGCCCCGCGAGGCCGTACGGCTCAAGCGACCACGTTAGGTGGCGCTTGCCGCATGCAGTCGCATTCTCGTGGGACAGGCCCTTAAAGCTTAAAGCCACTGTTAAAAACAAAGTCCAGTTACCTCTTGAAAATGGTGTGTACATGTCAATCCTTTCCAGTACAGGGTGGATCATGAAAGTTTAATTTCCTTTTGCCAAAAGCTCAAATCACTCCCAGAATGGTAACAGACCAAAGGCACCATTGGAGTCACTAGACTTCAGGGAGAGACAACAGAAAATCCTCATGGCACCTCTGAGTGCGGATTTGCATTTTTACAACACAAGATGGATAGTGGTTAGAAAGCCAACAGCACGATTAGGTGATTGCTGTAATTTGCTGCCATAGCTAATGAGGCTGCAGTGATTATTGAATTAATTGACCATCTTTCAGCTACTCCTGCGATCAAATCTATTATTTATATTTGATTAACTGGGAAAATACAAATCAACACTATTACTGTAATCTGGTAAACCCATATTTAAACTGCTCCTATTAGCATTTACACTTATCTCCAAAATCCTTTGGTATATATGACATCCCATTAAGTGACAAGCCTAGTGAGCCTTACAGTGTATTACAGATTGGGATGTGCAAAAGTATGTTCCTGTTCCTCTCAAGTGCCAAATATACCATCTGCACTTTCTTGCTTTCATCTATCCTCAGTGCTGCAAATAAAACCAAGCACGCAATTTCTTGTCCTCACTACAGACAGTGCTGCCACTGAGCCAAGACCAGGCTCATAACATGGAAACTTCTCCAGCCTCTCCACTCTGCTTTCCGTGACACTATCAAAAGCACCAAATGGTCGAATGCAGGCTGCAATGTGATAACCTTGCCACCTTCTTTAGACTTTAGAGACACAGCATGGAAACAGGCCCTTCGGCCCACCGAGCCCGTGGTGACCAGCGATCACCCCACATGCTAACACTGTCCTACACGCGAGTGTGTGTCAATTTACAAAATTTTACTGAAGCCAATTAACCTACAAACCTGTGCGTCTTTGGAGTGTGGGAGGAAACCAGAGCACCTGGAGGAAACCCACGCGGTCACAGGGAGCACGTACTAAGTCCATATAGACAGCACCCGTAGTCAGGATCGAACACGGGTCTAAGGCACTAACTCTACCGCTGCGCCACTGTGCTGCCCCTCAGTGGAACAAGGAAAATAAGTTGAGTTAGAAAGAAGTAATCTTTGTATAATTCAATACCTGACTAAATTACCAGAGTCTGAAGAACGGTTCCAACCCAAATCATCACCTATTCCTTCTCCCCAGAGATGCTGCCTGACCTGCTGTGTCACTCCAGCATTTTGTGTCTGCAATTCCTTCTTACAAATGTTGTCTGCTCCACTGTGAAAGGTCCTCAAGGTATGCCTACTACTCTGCTCTTTGACGGGAGTTCTGCAATACCCTCTCTTACTGCTCCCCTCTGTGATTCCAATTGTTCTCTGGCTCTACAACCACGGTTTAACCCAGACTTGCTACCACAGCCAATGAGTCCGAAGAAGAGTTCTGACCCAAAACGTCACATATTCCTTCTCTCCAGCGATGCTGCCTGACCCGCGGAGTTACTCCAGCATTTTGTGTCCATCTTCGATACTGGACGATACCCATCAGGAGCCATAAGGGAGCTCAGGCCAATAGCGTGCAGGCAAGCCAGGAACAGACCTGTAGCTACTATGGATAGATTTGCCACTTGGGTGTTGGGCTCTCCCCGACTACACTGACTGATCTTGTCGCATTCACACCAGAACACGCAGGAAAATAGGAGCAGGCCACTTGACCTCTCATGACTGCCCCATCATAAGATCATGGCTGATCTACCTCAACCCTTCCTGTTTTCCAGACGGCAGGAAGCTTAAAGGACGACAGTCCTCTAAAATTCAGTCATTGCTCTAATCTGCAAACAGCAAGTTCCTGCAAGCAGCACTGGGAAAAAATACTCGATAAGCTTTGATATAAGTGGTTTGGAAAACTCTCGTGCTCTTCTCCAGAACGTGAAGGAGATCAACGCAAAGTCAAGTCACCTGAATATCTGGGGTCCACTGATGCTGAGGAATTTCAGCAGGGCTGCACGAGATCATTGGCACCTTACAATATAGCCTCCTCTAACATGTATCACTTAAATTGGCCAGTAGACTTGAGGGGGTTACTTTGGAAATCGAGGCAGAAAAAGACACCATTTTGGTCCTTAGCTCCGAGTCCTCATTTTAGTTCTACTTATTTTTAATGAATTTTACAAATTGCCCGTGCAGTAGAAACAACAGGAACGGGAGAAAAAATGCATCTCTGACACATAGAGACTGCTGTCTTTCAGCCTCACAGCATTTCATTTTACAAGCACTTAGCCTTTAGTCAATAATTCATAACCTTCTGGCCGGCATTCTTTGGGGCAGTCTGAGTGGAACAATTGCTGTTTTTCTGCCCAGTAATTTGATGTTTGCATTCAATAATCTGACTTGTCAACTTTGTTAGTCATCTAAAGAATCCTGGCCTTATTTGCTTTCCCTCTGCCACCTATCTCAAATGTAAATGTATAAGCAGCAGCTGAAAATGACTGAATTGCAGACACGTTAGATTTGCCATTTGATCCATTACATCAATTCATCATTAGCTGCTAATTATCTGCCTATTTAGTGTTTATTATGAGTATTGTTAACTTTGATCCCAGGTTCACAAGCATTGTCTGTACAAGGCTTAATTGCTGAACTTCATCATTGTTAATTGGCAAGTGAAGGTTAATTCAGTCAATTCATTCATTCATCTGCATACAGGATGACAGTGTAAAGGCTAATGTTATCCAAACTTTGTAAAGCAATTAGGTAAACTACATTATTTGAGCATTGACTTAATAAACTGGATGGCAATCTCCAGATCGTTCTTCAATAAAGTATTACGGTGAAGGGTTAAGGATTCATCTGGTTCCTTTTGTGAATATTCTTGGTGGGATATCGATCCTAGTGTTTTTGCTATGAGCTGATGGGGAGTTTGACGCATCTTGACACACTGAAAAAAAGATTTTCTTTCAGTCTCACAAGATGAAGACCAACTGAGAAGCTTCAGGAAAGGCATTTTCCTATAAATTCATCCCCTGCTTTTTGTGCTCAATGCACTTTATAGTATTATCCAAGGAGGCAGGGTGCAATGTGTTGATGTTACTATATTAAGCATTTACTGGCATCCATTGCAAAATTAGTAATGAAACAATTAAAACTAATTATTAATTATATCCTAATCAAAGTGAGATTACAACTAATCAAAGAAGAAATAGGTTCATTTACTTAGAAAATTGTTAAGAGATTTATATTTTTTTAAAACAGGTGTCCCAACAGTTTCACAATTTGTGGTTTCCCATCGATATGTTGCTGCACATTTCGCACACATTGTAACATTAATGCACACTGCCAGATTGGTCAGTTATCATTGTCAGCATTCAAGGTCCAAGTTAATGTCTGTCCTGGCATATTGAGCCATATTTTCATAAAAGTACGTGCATGGGGAGGAATGGTTTGGATGGATATTGTCCAGGCACAATTAAGTGGGACTAGCTCAGTAAGGTACTTTGGTCAGCATGGATGAGTTCAGCCAAAAGGCCTGGTTCCATGCTGAAAAGCTCTATGAGTCTAAGACTCTCTTCATGCATGCAGAGCAAGTAAGGTCATGGGGAACTCTATTTAAAAGCATTCTCAAGGTTTGTTAACCATTGACTCTTTGTACTCTGGTGCTGACTATTGGAACTGCCAGGGCGACAAATACATTTTTTTCCATTCAATGAGGTGAAAGGTTCTGGTGAATATGTCTCCAGATCACTAAGGCAATAGCACAAATGGATAAGAATAAGGTGGATAAGAAGGTATAGGTATAACTTGCATTCATTAGCTGGGGATTTACAGATGAATTTGTTTTATCCAGTGGGTAGTTAATAGAGGCTAGGATGCACTGCCTGAGCAGTTGGTGGAGGTAGGTACTCGCACTACATTTTAAAAAACAATTATATGAGCACTTGAACAGGGCTGCCAACTCTCACGCTTTGAGCGTGAGAATCACGCCCTCAAGCAAACTCTCACGCCCTCACACTGATCAGAAATTTCTCACGCTCTGTGGTGAGAAATTCTGTCATCAAAGAAAATTTCAAAACTCGAATAAACTGCATGGTCCACGGGTGTTGGAGAGCCGGGGCTGAAGGAGGGATGGGAGCAGAACCAGCGGCGGGAACAGATGCGGGGAGCCGGGACTGGCGAGTGTTTGCCAGGCAGTCGAGTATTTTGGGGGGCTGACGTGTCGCTCGCTGCAGCTCTGGCCATGGAGCACTCCAGACAGTGTAAGTCCCGGGACGTCGGGGGCGTCGGAGGCGTTGTGCCGCAGCCGCTGCCGCGAAAGTCTCTGTGCCGAAGGGACAGACTCTCAAAGGGATTTGGAGAGAGAGAGAGGGGAAGGAGACAAGGAGACAGTGGGGAGAGAGAGAGGGGAGAGACAGAGGGGGAGTGAATGGAGAGAGAGAAGAGGGAGAGGGGGGTGGAGAGGGGAGAGAGATGTAGGGGAGAAAGAGGGGGAGAGTGAGGTGGGAGAAGGGGAGAAGAGAGAGAGGGAAGAGAGAGAGGGGGTGGAGAGGGTAGGAGAGAATGGGTGAGAGGGGGAAGAGAGAGGGATGGTAAAAGAGAAAGGGGGAAGAGGGAGAGAGGGGGAAAGAGAGAAATGGGGGAAAGAGAGAGAGATGGGGGGGCAAAAAGAGGAGATAGAGACAGAGGAGAAAGAGAGAAGGGAGAGAGAGCCAGGGGGAGAGTGAGGTGAGAGTGAGAAATGGGGGAGAGAGAGGGAGAGAGAGGAGGAGAGAGGGGGAAGCAAGGGGGAGAGATAGAGGGGGAGAGAGAGAAGGGGAGAGATAGAGAGAAGGGGAGAGAGAGAGAGGGGGAGGGAGAGAGATAGAGGGGGAGAGGGGGGAGAGAGAGGGTGAGGGAGAGAGGGGGAGAGAGAGGGGGAGAGAGAGGGGGAGAGAGAGGGGGAGAGAGAGGGGAGAGAGAGGGGGAGAGAGAGGGGGAGAGAGAGGGGGAGGTAGAAGGGGAGAGAGGAGGGGAGAGAGAGAGTTAGGAGAAAGAGAGGGGAGACAGAGTTAGGGGAAAGAGAGGGGAGAGAGAGGGAGAGATGGGAGAGGGGGAGAGAGAGAGGAGAGAGGGGACGAGAGAGGGGACGAGAGAGGGGGAGAGTGAGGTGGGAGGGAGCGAGGTGAAGAGAGAGAGTGGAGAGAGAGGGGAGAGAGAGGGGAAGAGAGGAGAGACAGAGAGGGAGAAAGGAGACAGAGAGAGGAAAGAGAGGGGGAGGGGAGAGATAGAGGGGGAGAGAGAGGGGGGTTGAGAAGAGAGAGAGCGGAAGAGACGGGGGAGAGAGCGTCTCTGTGCCGAATTCGCCCAGGTGACCGGCATGGATCAGGCTGCAGCTCGGTGCATCCTGGAGGACAACCAATGGCTGCAGGAAGTAAGTACCAAGCACTGGGTAGAAACGGTGGAAGATAGTGGACTTCAAATGCGGGTGGTTGGAGAAATATGTAGATATGTAAATAGTAAATATGATTCACCTACTTAATTCTCCCAATTTTGTTAGCCCTTGCTGTCTCCTCCCCTTCCTATATCTCCCTCAGCCCTCGGGCTCCTCCTCTTCCTTTTGCCTTTCTTCTCCCCGCCCCCCCCACCCCCCATCAGTCTGAAGAAGGGTTTCGGCCCAAAATGTTGCCTACTTCCTTCGCTCCATAGATGCTGCCTCACCCGCTGAGTTTCTCCAGCATTTTTGTCTAACTTCGAGGAACAGATTGTTGACTTTAGATGAGGGAAGCCGAGGATCCACGAACCTGGCTTCACCAAAAGGTTAATGATGGAGAGAGTCAACAACTTCAAGTTCCTGGGTGTGCATATCTCTGAAGATCTGTCCTGGGCCCAACCCATTGATGCAATCCTAAAGAAAGCTTGTCAATTGACAAATATTCTTTTGAATGTCTACAGGTTTACAGTGGGGAGCATATTAACTGGTTGCTTCACAGCTTGCGTCAGGAACTGGCATACCCAGGAATGAAGGAGATTACTAAAAGTGGGGGACACTGCCATCATGGGTACTGACCTCCCCGGCATTTAAGGGATCTATAGGACACATTGCTTCAATAAGGCCAGCCCTCATCATCAGGGACCCACACCACTCTGGCTATGCTCTCATTTCACTCCTGCCACTGGGAAGAAGGTATAGGAGTCTGAAAACCATGCCCTCCTGGGTCTCTGGTTCTCCCGAGCCAGCTGCCTGCCCCTTTTCCAGGGTTACGTCCGCGCCCGGACTACGTGCTGTCCACGGGCACACTGGGGAATTTCCGGGACCGCTGGGCACGCCAGGGGGTTGAATGTTCCTCAATAAGTATTGTATCATAGTTGTACAGTAGTTTATTTAGTAGATTTGTTTGTCTTGTTTTATGGTGGTGGGTTCTGATTCGTTTTATTGAATTGTAAATATTATTTTTAATAATTGAATACATTTTTTGATTAAAAAAAAAGTTCTGGTGCAGTAGGCGCTGTAAGGCAGCAACTCTACCGCTGTGTCGCCATGCCGCCCTGATAAAATTTACAGCTCTTATAAATTTATATTTCATATGCTTAATGCAATTAAAGTATCAACGAGTTATAACCAGGGGAAACACTGACAATGTTAAAACAGGAAGAGAACCGTACAAGCTTTGAAAGTTGGACCAATTATGATTTTCAATGCTTCTAGTCATTTGAAATATCAGACAATGAAAGACTAGTGATCCAATGCAAAGAAATATCTTGTCTCTTTGTTTGATTAATATTTAGCGAGAGAATGGAGATGGGGTGAGGGTAGGGTGAATCATGGGGATTTTGCTGATTTTAGCTTATATGACCTGGATTGCTCTAACGTTTGTACATTTAATAGTCCTGGGAAGATAGCACTGCTTGCTAATGAGGTGCGGCAATACTGATCCGGAGCCATGAACATAGCATTAGAGGTAAAACAATTGGAAAGAATATGCTGGATGAGTACATGAACATTAATTATACATTTTTTTTAAACAGAATGGGTTTAGAGATGGAACAAAAATCAATGAAACAGATACTGCAATATTCACAGTGAAGAACAATGAATTAAATGATTAAAAAGGGTCAGATGAAATAGCTATTGGAAGATTAAGTCATGGGACACCATAGGTGCAATGATAAATATCACAGCGTAAACTGGCCAAGTAAATTGAAAAGAAGCAATTGGATTTGAAATAAATGGCTTGTAATTCTTTGGCTGAAGGAGATTATCAACAACATTTTGCCATCTTGATGACTGAAGGTAGCCATTCCAATCCTTCATTTTTATACAGTACATGATCTGCATTACCAGGTGTGTCCCCAGCAACAGGTGCAAACACAATGCAATAAATATGCTGTGTCTTCATGCTAAAGTCAATAATTTCCTTTCATTTAAGTCATGTAAGGCATGTATGGGAAGATGAGTTCATAGGGAACTGGAGCAGCAGTTGGAGAACCTCAGGATCATCCAGGAGACTGAGGAGGACATGAGTAGGCAGCATCTCTAGAGAAAATAGTTAGGTGATGTTTCGGGTTGGGACTTTCTTCAGACTGATTGCAGGTGGGAAGTTTTATTTTTGAAGCTTTACTTCATAGACTTTGCAACTACATATTACTTTTGGATTCCCATCTATTTCCATCTCTAGTCTTTGTCCAACAATCTACCTAACAGGGAACCCCTGCGTAAACAAACTTGCCCCGCACATCTCCATTAAACTTTTCCCCTCTCCCCTTATAGCTATGCTTTCTAGTATTGGATATTTCTGTCCTGGGGAAAAAAAATTCTGACTGTCTACCCTGTCTATGCCTCTCATAATTTTATATACTTCTATCGTCGCCGCTCAACCTCTGATGTTTCAGAGAAAACAATCGAAGTCGATCCAACCCTCCCTGTAGCTGAAACATTTTAATACAGGCAGCATTTTGGTAAACCCCTCTGCACCCTCTCCAAAGCTACCACATCTTTCCTGTCTGTGGACGCAGTCAGGAGACCAGGATGGTGGTCTGCCTCCCTGGTGCCAAGGTCTCGGACGTGTCTCAACGCATCCAAGATATCCTGAAATCAGAGGGAGAGGAGCCTGAGGTCGTGGTGCATATTGGTACAAATGACATAGGGAAAAAAAGTGAAGAGGTCTTGAAGGGAGGATTTAGGGTGTTGGGAGGAGAGTTAAGGAAAAGGACCAAAAAGGTAACAATCTCAGGATTACTGCCTGTACCACGCGACAGTGAGAGTAGGAATGGAGCGAGGTGGAGGATAAATGCGTGGTTGAAAGACTGGTGCAGAGGGCAGGGATTCAAGTTTCTGGATCATTGGGACTTCTTTTGGGGAAGGTGGGACCTGTACAGAAAGGATGGGTTGCACTTGAACCCGAGAGGGACCAACATCCTGGCGGGGAAATTTGCAAAGGTCACTGGGGAGACTTTAAACTAGAATGGTTGGGGCGAGGGACTCAAATAGAGAAAGCTAGTAGACAGAATGGGAGGCAGGAAGCAGAAAAGGGAAGCACTCGGACACAAGAGGAGAAAGAAAAAAAAGGAAATAAACAGAGAAGAAGAGACGGGGGGTTTCTTAAATGTGCATATTTTAATGCTAGGAGCATTGTAAGAAAGGTGGATGAGCTTAGAGTCTGGATAGACACCTGGAAGTATGATGTTGTGGCGATCAGTGAAACATGGTTGCAGGAGGGCTGTGATTGGAATCTAAATATTCCAGGATTTCGTTGCTTCAGGTGTGATAGAATTGGAGGGGCAAGAGGTGGTGGTGTTGCATTGCTAGTCAGGGAAGATATTACAGCAGTGCTTTGGCAGGATAGATTGGAGGGCTCATCTAGGGAGGCTATTTGGGTGGAACTGAGAAGTGGGAAAGGTGTAGCAACACTTATAGGGGTGTATTATAGACCGCCAAATGGGGAACGAGAATTGGAAGAGGAAATATGTAAGGAGATAGCAGATATTAGTAGTAAGCACAAGGTAGTGATTGTGGGAGATTTCAACTTTCCACACATAGACTGGGAAACACATTCTGTAAATGGGCTGGATGGTTTGGAGTTTGTAAAATGTGTGCAGGATAGTTTTTTGCAGCAATACATAGAGGTACCTACTAGAGGAGGGGCAGTGCTGGACCTCCTGTTAGGAAATGAGACGGGACAGGTGGCGGAGGTATGCGTTGGGGAGCACTTCGGGTCCAGTGATCACAATACCATTAGTTTCAATATAATTATGGAGAAGGTCAGAACTGGACCTAGGGTTGAGATTTTTGATTGGAGAAAGGCTAACTTTGATGAGATGCGAGATTATTTAAAATGAGTGGACTGGGACATTTTGTTTTATGGGAAAGATGTAGAAGAGAAATGGTGGACATTTAAAGGGGAAATTTTAAGAGTACAGAATCTTTATGTTCCTGTTAGGTTGAAAGGAAACAGTAAAAATTGGAAAGAGCCCTGGTTTTCAAGGGAAATTGGACATCTTGTTCGGAAAAAGAGGGAGATCTACAATAATTATAGGCAGCATGAAGTAAATGAGGTGCTTGTGGAGTATAAGGAATGTAAAAAGAATCTTAAGAAAGAAATTAGAAAAGCTAAAAGAAGATATGAGGTTGCTTTGGCAAGTAAGGTGAAAGTAAATCCAAAGGGTTTCTACAGCTATATTAATAGCAAAAGGATAACGAGGGATAAAATTGGTCCATTGGAGAAACAGAGTGGGCAGCTATCTGCAGAGCCAAAAGAGATGGGGGAGATATTGAACAATTTATTTTCTTCGGTATTCACCAAGGAGAAGGATATTGAATTATGTGAGGTAAGGGAAACGAGTAGAGTAGTTATGGATACTATGAGTTTCAAAGTAAAAGAAGTACTGACACTTTTGAAAAATATAAAAGTGGATAAGTCTCCAGGTCCTGACAGGATATTCCCTAGGACATTGAGGGAAGTTAGTGTAGAAATAGCCGGGGCTATGACAGAAATATTTCAAATGTCATTAGAAACGGGAATAGTCCCCGAGGATTGGCGTACTGCGCATGTTGTTCCATTGTTTAAAAAGGGTTCTAAGAGTAAACCTAGCAATTATAGACCTGTTAGTTTGACTTCAGTGGTGGGCAAATTAATGGAAAAGATACTTAGAGATAATGTATATAAGCATCTGGATAAACAGGGTCTGATTAGGAACAGTCAACATGGATTTGTGCCTGGAAGGTCATGTTTGACTAATCTTCTTGAATTTTTTGAAGAGGTTACTAGGGAAATTGACGAGGGTAAAGCAGTGGATGTTGTCTATATGGACTTTAGTAAGGCCTTTGACAAGGTTCCTCATGGAAGGTTGGTTAAGAAGGTTAAACTGTTGGGTATAAATGCAGGAATAGCAAGATGGATTCAACAGTGGCTGAATGGGAGAAGCCAGAGGGTAATGGTGGATGGCTGTTTGTCGGGTTGGAGGCAGGTGACTAGTGGGGTGCCTCAGGGATCTGTGTTGGGTCCTTTGTTGTTTGTCATGTACATCAATGATCTGGATGAAGGGGTGATAAATTGGATTAGTAAGTATGCAGATGATACCAAGATAGGGGGTGTTGTGGATAATGAAGAGGATTTCTAAAGTCTACAGAGTGATTTAGGCCATTTGGAAAAATGGGCTGAAAGATGGCAGATGGAGTTTAATGCTGATAAATGTGAGGTGTTACACCTTGGCAGGACAAATCAAAATAGGACGTACATGATAAATGGTAGGGAATTGAAGAATACAGTTGAACAGAGGGATCTGGGAATAACCGTGCATAGTTCCTTGAAGGTGGAATCTCATATAGATAGGGTGGTAAAGAAAGCTTTTGGTATGCTAGCCTTTATAAATCAGAGCATTGA
Source organism: Amblyraja radiata (assembly GCF_010909765.2). NCBI lineage: Eukaryota > Metazoa > Chordata > Chondrichthyes > Rajiformes > Rajidae > Amblyraja > Amblyraja radiata. The sequence goes on from NC_045956.1 coordinate 157,395,604, forward strand.
GTATAGAAGCTGGGATGTAATGTTAAAATTGTACAAGGCATTGGTGAGACCAAATCTGGAGTATGGTGTACAATTTTGGTCGCCCAATTATAGGAAGGATGTCAACAAAATAGAGAGAGTACAGAGGAGATTTACTAGAATGTTGCCTGGGTTTCAACAACTAAGTTACAGAGATAGGTTGAATAAGTTAGGTCTTTATTCTCTGGAGCGCAGAAGGTTAAGGGGGGACTTGATAGAGGTCTTTAAAATGATGAGAGGGATAGACAGAGTTGATGTGATCAAGCTTTTCCCTTTGAGAATAGGGAAGATTCAAACAAGAGGACATGACTTCAGAATTAAGGGACAGAAGTTTAGGGGTAACATGAGGGGGAACTTCTTTACTCAGAGAGTGGTAGCGGTGTGGAATGAGCTTCCAGTTTAAGTGGTGGCGGCAGGTTCGTTGGTATCATTTAAGAATAAATTGGATAGGCATATGGATGAGAAGGGAATGGAGGGTTATGGTATGAGTGCAGGCAGGTGGGACTAAGGGAAAAAAATTGTTCGGCGCGGACTTGTAGGGCCGAGATGGCCTGTTTCCGTGCTGTAATTGTTATATGTTATATGGTTATATGGGACAACCAGAACCGCACGCAATATTCCAATTGCGGCCGAACCAAAGTCCTATGGCGCTGCATCTAGACTTCCTGACTCCTGTACTCAACGCACCTAGCAAATGAAGGCAAGCATTCTCTCAACGTACCTAGTAAATTAAGGCAAGTCTGAAGAAGGGTTTTGGTCCGAAACGTTGCCTATTTCCTTCGCTCCATAGATGCTGCTGCACCCGCTGAGTTTCTCCAGCATTTTTGTGTACCTTAAGCATACCATATGCCTTCTTTACTATCCTATCTATAGCTATGTTACAATACTTACCTTCAGCGGCGCTGCAGTTCTGCCACTGGCCATGTGCACGACTTTGGCGCCTTTGAGGGGGGGGGGGGGGGGGCGGGAGTAAAATGCCGTTTTCGAGATATGTTTTCTTGGGCTGCTAGCTGATGCAGAAAAATCGTTCCGACTACAAAACCTACTTCTAACGCCCTCAACGCCTACAACGGGATGGATCTCACGTAGGGGACAAAACATAATGTAAGTCGCCAATTTTACATATAAACTTGCTTCTTAGGATGACTTTAATCCAAATTTAATTAGCGAAAATGTAATTTTGGCCCCATACAAACCGGCAGTGTTTTTCCTGCCGATATGGGATTCAAATTCACCGCATCCGCAATGTTCCAATCGATCGCGTTCCACAAAAACCCACTCGCAAGATGATTTAAATGGCCATTAATTTACGGGAATTAAACATTAATTTCCTTCCATTTGGCCTATAAATTCATGACAATGAGATTTAAAAATCATGTTATATTGTGAATTCTTGTGTGAATGTTATTTGGACACTTAGGCTATTTAAAAATGTTAACCTTTTCTTAAGAAATGGATAGATGTTTAGACCTAGTAATTGAATTTTGTAATTAGCTACAATTAGGTAACTAACTAATTATATGCTTTAATTTCAGGTCATCCAAGTAAGATTGTTTCATATTTGTTTCAGAATGCTTCAATCTATAATAACTGAAAATTTCATTCAGTTCTCTTAATTTTTAAGAAAGTTATGGGCTTTTGACTGTCCTTGATCACAGCTTTTGAGTTAAGTCAATGGAAAAGCAATAGGGAACAAGATGCTAATTTCAGAGTATGAAAATGGCCATAACTTTTTTAATACAGAAGATATGAAAGTGAATTAGGTGTCAAATTAAACTTATTTTTATGCTTTATCTGATGGGATAAATTGCAGACTTGATTTTTTAAATATCAAAATGTTGTAACATTGCTACTATCTAATTGTGTTGCCACCTTCAATGAGCTATGAACTTGGACTCCAAGATCCCTCTGCACATCAGTGATGTTAAGGGTCTTGGCATAGGGTTTAAGATGAGAGGGCAAAGATTTATTAATAGGATTCTGAGGGGCAACTTTTTCAATAAAGAGGGTGGTGGGTATATGTAAAAATGAACACTGGAAGAGCTAGTTGAGGCAGAAACAATAACAACATTTAAAATATTATTGGACAGGTAAATGGATAAGAAAGGTTTAGAGGGATATGGGCCAAATGTGGGTATGGTGGGACTAGTGTCGATGGGGCACCTTGGTCAGCATGGGCAAGCTGGTCCAAATGGTTTCTTTCTGTTCTGCATGATTCTCTATGACCCCAAGAGTCAGGAAATCATGATGCAGCTTTATAGGGCTTTGGTTAGGCTGCATTTGGAATATTACCTGCCGTTCTGGTCACCCCATTACAGGAAGGATGTGGAGAGTTTGGAAACGCTGCAGAGAAGGTTTACAGAACGGTGCCTGGATTGGGGGGCATTAGCTAAAGGGGGAGGTTGGGTAGACATGAATGGTTTTCTCTGGAATGCTGGAGGTGCAGGGCGACTGGATAGATGTATATACAATTATCAGAGGCATAGATAGGGTAGACAGTCAGAACCTTTTTCCCAGGATGGGAAAAATCAAATACTTGAGGACCCAGTTTCAAGGTGAGAGAAGCAAAGTTTAAAGGATACTAGGCTAAGTGGGAAGCTTTGGGTCTCAGTCACACTGGATGCCTGGTCACCCCAACATAACCCATTCCCCAACGCAATATTCCACCACTCAACCATAGCACCTAACTGCGCATGCGCGGCTCATTTCCCCTCATCCCCCAACATTCCCCCTCCCCCCCTCCTCTTCATGTGTGGGACGGGAGAAGGGGTGTGGGGGTGTGTGTAGGCAGGGGGGTGGAGGTGGGGGGGGGGGGGGAGAGCGTTGTGTGGGGGGAGGAGGGTGGGTGGAGGGGTGTGTGGACGGTGGGGGGTGTGGGCAGTGGGGGGTGTGGGCAGTGGGGGGTGTGGGCGGTGGCGTGTGTGGGGAAGGGGATGTGGGGCAAGGGGGAGGGGGGCTGTGGGGGAGGGGTGGTGTGGGGGAGGGGTTTGGGAGGGGGGGTGAGGGAGGGGGAGTGTGGGGGTGGGGGGGGGTGTGGGAGGAGACGGGGGGGGGTAGGGGGGTGTAGGGGTGGGTGGGGTTGTGGGGGAGGGGTGTGGGGGAAGGGGGTGGTGGGGGAAGGAGGGTGAGGGAAGGGGGGTTGGGGGTGGGGAAGGGGGGATGTGGGGAATGGGGTGGTAGGGGAGGGGGTTGTGGGGAAGGGTAGGTGTGTGCGGGAGGGGGATTGTGGGGAAGGAGGGGGATGGGGAAGGGGGTGGAAGGAGGGTGGGGGAAAGGAGGTGGGGCAAAGGGGGTGGGGTAAGCAGGGGTGGGAAAAGGAGGTGTGGGGGAAGGGGGGGTGTGGGTGGTGGGGGGTTTGGGAAGGGGAGTGTGGGGAGGGGGGGTGGTCGCAGCTGATGCACCTTGCACTATTCTCACCCCGCACCTTCAGCTTTCGGCCTCACGCAGTAGCTCCCGGTCCCACTCCGACATCACTCAGAGGCTTCCAGTTCAACTTAACATGCTACTCACGGACACAGCCCTGCCTCCGGGGCTTTATTCTCTGTGGGTGCTGGAAGGGGCGTTACCTTCATGGTGACTGACAGGCGAGAAGACCAATCTGCTGATCTCACGATTTTTAAACCTTCATAACTTTTCTACTATTTTACCGATCTGAACAAAACTTGGTGCGCTTGGACCAGAGGAGAACGGGGAGTACGGTGGCGAAAATATCCTAGCTATATACATTACCGTTTTTGCACAAATTTAAAAAACCCGCAAGTGGTCAAGATGGGAGTTTTATTAATAGTGTAGATGAGTGGTGAGTGCCTGGAACACTCTATGGAGATAGTGCTTAAGGCAGATATGATAATGGCTCTAAAGAGGCTTTTGGATATGAATATGGATATGCAAGGACTAGAGGGATATGGATTATGATCAGGTAGATAAAAGCTAGCCTTGGCTTACGTTCGGCACAGCCATGTGGGCCTAGGGCTTGCTCTTGTGCTCTACCATTCAATGTTTCATGGTCTATGGTCTAAACCTTAGGCAGCGGTGTTCTTAAATGAAGAAAATCATGGTGAAGAAAACAAGTAATCAAAGCAAAACTAATAGTGATAAAACGTGGTATATAAAGATTTTACTGAGAATCCACAATAGAGTGAAACTGGTCAAAGAGATCTAAAATGAAGCATTCAAGTCGAGAACAGTGTAATAACATTGAAAAAAGAGATCACAACAAAATATTTTCATTAAATAGGGATTAAGGCAACGACTAGAAATATTTAGAAAATTAAATAGTAAGCCTGAGAATTACAAAATAGAACTAGAGGAATGATGAGACAAAGGAAATTGAAGAAAAATCGTGTGAAATATAAACCAGTTGAAACATTGATTGGACACACTGACCTTTGCGTGCAGTCTACACTGTCAGTTTCCGCTCCTGTTTTGAAGAAGAATGGTTTGACAGAATCAACAATCTGTATGCATTTAGCCCCTTGAACGTTGCTTCACTAGAGCACTGCTGAAGAAAATTTACCTGAACCGCAGAGTAAGAATAGATGACAAAGCGTTTATAGTGTCTTAAAGGTGGCCAGACAAAACTCTAGACAATAGGGTCTGGACAAATCATATCAGCTCAAGAAGACATTAACACCTTAGTTTGAGGAGAATACATATCTCGGAGGGTTTCAGGACCTTACTTTAGGATTTAGGCTTTGGACTTTAGAGATACAGCAGGGAAACAACCCTTCGGCCCACCGTGCCGGCACCGACCAGCGATCACCTCGTACACAAGGATTATTTCTGCTCTACTCACTCTGCTTTACTCACTCTATTCCCATGACTGCATAGGCAGCCACAATTCCAACGCCATCTTTAAATTCGCCAAGGACACTGCTGTTGTTGGACAGATTATGGGTCATGATGCATCAGATTATTGGAGGGAAATTGGTCGTCTGGATCATGCCTGAGCGTCCGTAAGACCAAGGAGCTGATTATTGGCTTGAAAAGAGAATGGATGAAGATCCCACTTTTTAAGAAAGGAGGGAGAGAGAAAACAGGGAACTATAGACCAGTTAGCCTGACACCTGTGGTGGGGAAGATGCTGGAGTCAATGATAAAAGATGAAATAGCGGCACCTTTGGATAGCAGTAACAGGATCGGTCCGAGTCAGCATGGATTTACGAAGGGGAAATCGTGCTTGAATAATCTTCTGGAATTTTTTTAGGATGTAACTAGATAAATGGACAAGGGAGAGCCAGTGGATGTGGTGTACCTGGACTTTCAGAAAGCCTTTGATAAGGTCCCACATAGGAGATTAATGGGCAAAATTAGAGCACATGGTATTGGGGGTAGAGTGCTGACATGGATAGACAATTGTTTGGCAGACAGGAAACAAAGAGTAGGGATTAACGGGTCCCTTTCAGAGTGGCAGGCAGTGACTAGTGGGGTACCGCAAGGCTCGGTGCTGGGACCGCAGCTATTTAGAGTATACATTAATGATCTAGATGAAGGCATTAAAAGTAACATTAGCAAATTTGCAGATGACACAAAGCTGGGTGGCAGTGTGAACTGTGAAGAGGATGCTATGAGGATGCAGGGTGACTTGGACAGGTTGGGGGAGTGGGCAGATACAGTTCAATGTGGATAGATATGAGGTTATCCACTTTGGTGGCAAAACAGGAAGGCAGATTATTATCTAAATGGTGGTCAAGTTGGGAAAGGGGGAAGTACAACGGGATCTGGGGGTCCTTGTTCATTAGTCAGTGAAAGTAAGCATGCAGGTACAGCAGGCAATGAAGAAAGCAAATGGCATGTTGGCCTTCATAACAATAGGAGCAAAGAGGTCCTTCTGCAGTTGTACAGGGCCCTAGTGAGACCACACCTGGAGTATTGTGTGCAGTTTTGGTCTCCAAATTTGAGGAAGGGCATTCTTGCTATTGAGTGAGTGCAGCGTAGGTTCACCAGGTTAATTCCCAGGATGGCAGGTCTGTCATATGTTGATAGAATGGAGCAACTGGGCTTGTATACTCTGGAATTTAGAAGGATGATAGGATATCTTATTGAAACATGTAAGATTATTATGAGTTTGGACACGCTAGAGGCAGGAAACATGTTCCCGATGTTGGGGGAGTCCGGATCCAGGAGCCACAGTTTAAGAATAAGGGTTAAACCATTTAGAACGGAGATAAAGAAAAACGTTTTCACACAGTGAGTTGCGAGTCTGTGGAATTCTCTGCCTCAGATGGCGGTGGAGGCCGGTTCTCTGGATGCTTTCAAGAGCGAGTTAGATAGAGCTCTTAAAGATAGCGGTGTCAGGGGATATGGTGAGGAGGCAGGAACGAGGTACTGATTGTGGATGATCAGCCATGATCTCAATGCTGATGCTGGCTTTAAGGGCCGATTGGCCTACTCCTGCGCCTAATGTCTATTGTCTAAACCAGTCTTCAATGACGAGACAGTGGTTGAGGGAGTCAACAACTTTAAGTACCTGAGTCTGCATATCTCTGAAGATCTGTCCTGGGCATAGCACATTGATGTAATCGTAAAGAAAGACTATCAATGCTTCTACTTCTTTAGAAGACTGAGGAGATTTGGTATGTCGAAGAATAGTCTCATGAATTAGTCCTAGTTGTCAATCCTCACCTATAGCTCAGCCCCTCAAGTCCTCGTAACTTCCTCATAAACATGACATAGGATCCTGATGAGACTGCATCTGCAATATTATACACAGGTTTGTCAGTGGAAGATGCCTTAGCCTTCCCCCAACCTGGCACTGCCCCAGTCCCACTATGGCCGTGATCCTCACTCTGCACACTGGCGGTCAGAGGGGTTCAGTAAACGGGGGAACCCACAGGAACTGCTCTCATACATTAATTAGGCTGGTACAGGAGGCGGACCTCAGCGGTAGTCTCATTCAAAATACCCTCTCACAATTATATTCATTATATTATTTTTATATAATATAATTATAGATAATTAGATATGATTACAGTCATATTCACAAGCTCCCCATGGTGTAATATGGGCATTGGACACTAGATGGCGCTTACTTTTCCGATCTCATTTTCTAATTAGTTTAATTAATTAATATGCAACTTTTGGCACTAACGAGTTACGACTTCCTTTTATCTAAATCTGTGCAAAATGTCATGTAGTTCCGAGACATAGGTCACGAACATTGATTTCTGGACACATTTTTGATGCTCGGCCCACAGCCTATTTGAAGTGTCCTCCTCTCTCCAACGGCATTTCTCTGAGACCCTCTCTCACTGCTGCCCCTCTGAGATTCTTGCTGTTGAGTCTGACGAAGGGTCCTGACCCAAAACTTCACCTATCCATGTTCTCCAGGGATGCTGCCCAACTCATTGAGTTACTCCAGCACTTTATGTCTTTTTTTTGTAAACCAGCATCTGCAGTTCCTCGTGTCTCCATTTACCACTATGCAGGCAGTGTATGATAAGAACACACTCTATGCTACAATCATTTTTGCTTCCCTTTTTATGCATAGTTACAGTGGTAGCTAAGCCACTCCACATGATTAAGCATCTAAATAGACAAATCAGCAGCTTGGAACTTTTCAAGTAAGCAAGACATATTTGAATAAGTGTTAATATGAGGGAATTGAACCACGCCAATGAAGGAAATACCAGTTTATTTTTAAATAGTTAATTTCAGAAAGTTTAAATAGAATCAAAGTGTAAAGGAGACCATTTGGGTTCCCTGGCCAATGCATGGAAAAATCTCATATAGGATTTTTGTTAAATCCAGCCAAAGTTCTGGTAGTGCAGTTAATAGTAACAGAAATTTAAGCCAATGCATAAGTTAAGGCCGATGTGGAACTTTTGTCTAAAGTTTTCTGTTTTTTAGTCAGGAAAGAAATTATTCAAAAACATTTATGCATAAGAATGAAAGGATGAAATTGCTTCTTCAGGCCTTGGGCTCTCCTATGCCTAACTTATTTAATTGTAATTGCAACACAGCTAGGAAGGAAACTGATTATCCTGGAAGGAAAATATCAAAAGTTTGAAAATGCCATGGCAATGGAGAGTGCAGAATTTCATTTAACACGTTTCAACAAGTGCTTGCTGAAGTGATGTGGCCAGAAGGAAATATCATCTGCTCTGCATCTGAAAAGTCAAGGTCCTTATGTTCATTTTGCACATTTATCCCTTCTTACATCTTTGTGTATACATTTGGTGCTGTGGAGATTAATTAAATTTAAAATCTGTATGAGTCGCCCATTCCCTCAAGATGACAATAATTTGTACCCTTCCACTTTCTCCCCTCCCTTCCAGAAAGAATGAACTCATGCTTTATTGGCACCAATATGTGCACCAACCATAGTTTTATGGGCACCAACCATCCAGCGACAACTTGAAGGTTAGTGTAGTCATACACACTCCAATTCTTATCCAAACCTCTAACTGCCTCCTGTAAAGATATCGACTGCCATCTATTACAAACCCACTGACTCCCACAATTATCTCGACCACACTTCTTGCCACCCTGCTTCTCTTGCATGTTTGCCACCTTGCTTCTTGCATGTTTGCCACCCTGCTTCTTGCATATTTGCCACCCTGCTTCTTGCATGTTTGCCACCCTGCTTCTTGCATGTTTGCCACCCTGCTTCTTGCATGTTTGCCACCCTGCTTCTTGCATGTTTGCCACCCTGCTTCTTGCATGTTTGCCACCCTGCTTCTTGTATGTTTGCCACCCTGCTTCTCTTGCATGTTTGCCACCCTGCTTCTTGCATGTTTGCCACCCTGCTTCTCTTGCATGTTTGCCACCTTACTTCTTGCATGTTTGCCACCCTGCTTCTTGCATGTTTGCCACCCTGCTTCTTGCATGTTTGCCACCCTGCTTCTTGCATGTTTGCCACCCTGCTTCTCTGCTTGTTCCCGTCTCCCTTCATAGATGAGGCCCTCAGTCATCAGTACCCTGCAGTTCCCCCTCCCCCAAGTCACAACAGAGACAGAGTCCCCCTCGTCCTTACTTTCCACCCCCTCAGCCATCGCACACAACACATAAACCTCCAAAATTCCCGCCACCTCCAACGGGATCCCAACACTAGTCACATTTTCCCATCTCCACCCCTTTGAATTGAATTGAATTTGAATTGAATGTATTTATTTGTCATTCAGACCTTTCGGTCTGAATGAAATTTCATTTCCCTGCAGTCATACATATAATAAAAAATGACAAAAACACACAATCAACACAAATTTAACATCCACTACAGTGAGTTCACCAAACACCTCCTCACTGTGATGGAATGCAAAATCCTAAAGTCTCTGTCTCTTCCCTCTTTGTTCTCCCTCTGCGCCGAGAAGATCCAGGCTCCAGATGTTGTGACCCCACCGGGTGATGGTAAGTCCCACGGCTCAACCGTGCTCCGCGAACGGGCCGGTTCAAACTCTGCGGGTGGTCGCTGCCGCCGCCACAGCTCCGAGGCCGAGTCGGGTCGCTGCTGCCGCCGCCACGGTTCCAGGGCCGAGTCGGGTCTCCGCTGCCGCTGCCGCTGCCGCAGCTCCGAGGCCAAGTCGGGTCTTCGCTACCGCTGCCGCTGCCGCTGCGGCCGCCACAGCTCCGGGGCCCAGTCGGGTCTCCGCCTTCTGCAGAGACCGTTTCCTCCGCAACTTCCTGGTTAACTCATCCCTTCTCACCCAAACTACCCCCTCCCCAGGTACCTTCCCCTGCAACCACAGAAAATGCAACACCTGCTCCTATACCTCCTCCCTCGACTGTCCAGTGCCCCCCCCCCCCCACAGTCCTTTCAGGTTAGGCAGAGGTTCACTTGCACCTCCTTCAACCTCATCTACTGTATCAGTTGTTCAAGATGTGGACTCATATACATCAGCGAGACCAAATGTAGGCTGGGCGATTGTTTCGCTGAACACCTTTGCTCAGTCCGCCTCAACCTACTCAGGATCTTACAGTTGCTAAACACTTTACTTCTCCTTCCCATTCCCACACTGACCTTTCTGTCCTAGGTCTCCTCCATGGTCAGAGTGAGGCTAAATGCAAATTGAAGGAACAGCATCTCATATTTCACTTGGGAAGCTTACAGCCCAGTGGTATGAATATTGATTTATCTAACTTCAAGTAACTCTGGCATTCCCTCTCTCTCTATCCCTCCCCCACCCAAGTCACACCAGCTTCTCATTTCCCCCCAACAAACAGCTAATAGTGGCCGCTTTCCTTTATCATTATAACATTTTTGCATATCTTTAATTCATGGTTCTTTATCTCTCTACATCACCGTCTTTATCTCTCGTTTCCCTTTCCCGTGATTTTCAGCCAGAAGAAACTTCACCCATTCCTTCTCTCCAGAGATGCGGCCTGTCCCGCTGAGTTACTCCAGCTTTTTGTGTCTATCTTCGGTTTAAACCAGCATTTGCAGTTCCTTCCTGCACCTCTAACTGCATTTGCCAACAGCAATCAATCCAGATTCTCAAGTGAAAGAAGATGGTCTCTGTTTTATGCTCTTCCTAAAACCCTGCTTAAACTGAAGTTGGTTATGACTGCCCAGTGGTCATCATGCCCAATACAAGAAGTTTAGAGCAATCCAATTTCAACTGGCTGAGAATCACAAGTGCATCCATCCCATCAGTATCAACCCCAACAGCTCTGCTAAAAATGTCAAGGTTTGCAGAAACTCTCAATGTACTGCACATTGTCGATAACCTTCAATAGTCATAGGTACCAATGACCATAACATAACAACTTTCATCTTTTTTTCCATTAGGTTGTTTTACCTTAAAGTGTGTCTGAAGAGGATTAAGTGAACCGACTTTCTCTTCATTGTGACCGCAACACTTGAATCAAAAGACTTGCCAATCATTCTGCTTCTCTAGTTCATAGAGTGTGATAGCCTGCTGATTTATCTTTCACTGAGATGAATCAATGTTGAATGAAGTAACTTTCTGAGGTTACAAATGGTCTTCAAACCAATTTCTACCTCTGCTTGTATGTGGGTAAGGACTGTGCAAGATGTAATTGACCATATCCATCACAAAAAGATGCGAAACAAAGATCAAGGCACAGTGTGTTCACTGCCAATTTATAACATTGTCAACACTAAGGACAGACTATAGAAACATAGAAATATAGAAAAATAGGTGCAGGAGTAGGCCATTCAGCCCTTTTTTGCCAGCACCGCCATTCAATATGACCATGGCTGATCATCTAAAGTTAGTACCCCATTCCTGCTTTTTTCCCATATCCCTTATTTCCTTTAGCCCTAAGAACTAAATCTAACGTAGACACAAAATGATGGAGTAACTTACTCCAGCATATCGTGTCGACCTTTGATTTAAACCAGCACCTGCAGTTCTTTCCTACATGAGCAAAAACTAACTCTCTCTTGAAAACATCCAGTGCATTGGCCTCCACTGCCTGTGGCAGAGAATTCCACAGATTCACAACTCTCTGGGTGAAGAAGTTTTTCCTCATCTCAGTCCTAAATGGCCTATCCCTTATTCTTAAACTGGGACCCCTGGTTCTGGACTCCCCCCAACATCTGGAACATTTTTCCTGCATCTAGCCTGTCCAATCCTTTAAGAATGTTATGTTTCTATAAGGTCCGCTCTCATCCTAAATTCCATTGAATACAATCTATAACGAAAACTAATCTACGTGTGTTTATGAAGCTTATATGTATTCTGTTCCCAGACTGTTCGAAGGCACCTTTGAGGCAATTCATTACTTTTAAAACATAGGAAATATGGTAGCCTTTGTGTAAGTAGGGGCAAGACCATCTGTTCCAAGTGAGGGATAAATATTGCAAATGCAACAGAGCAATCTCTTCTGCTCTTCTTCCAATAGTTCCATGGGATGCTTGGCTTTCCATCTACGAGACAGGACTGGGCCTTCAAAAAGCACTCATAGGTGTATGAAACTTTCCCAAGATGGATTTACTCATAAAAAGTCAACTACAGTGCAAATTTGTTGGTAGTGCAATTTCTCCTTATTGAGGTCTCAGTTGGATGCAAATAATTCCTTTATACAATGTAAAAAAGAAGATGGCTGTGCTCCCACTGTCTCAGTCAACGCTACTCCCTCACACAGCTCGAGTGATAAATGGCAACAACACTCTTCTCATCACTCTTGGTGCTATGAGCTGATTGACCACTGTGTTTGTCTGCCGAAGACCAGTGCCTACAGAGGTAAATCATCAGCTGTAAAATGCTGTGGGGCCAATATAAATCCTGACAATATCAAAGCTGCTAAGTGAACCCAAGTCCATTCTTTACCAAGTGAGTATCTCTAAATATTTAGGTAGCTGTAGCAACTGCAAAGTAAAATTGACAAATTTTCTTTTTTTAACTCTGTAATTGGGTATCTTTGACCAAAATTTGATGAACTTTTTTTCTTTGAGGGATTAATGGGACAGATACAGACCTATTATCAGTGACTGATGCAGGATCAACACTGTGAGATAACCTGTTCCATTGAGATTCTGTCTGCAACTCCTCCTGATGTGCCTTGCCCCAAGAGTGACAACGCCACTCATTCATGCAGTGTGAATTCAAGGTTCAACATGATAACAAACAAATGCTCAGAATGTGTCAGAAGATCAGAATGTGCTGTTATACAGAACTATGGTTGATTAAAACAAGCTGCATATCATCTCAATGTGAGATATGTACAGATCTGATCCATTGTGTTCAGTTTTGTTCACCCTGTGATAGGAAAGATATTGTAAAGCTGGAAAGAGTGCAGAGAAGATTTACAAAGATGTTAGGAATCAAGGGACTGAGCTTTGGTGGGGTTTGAGCAAGCTACGACTAATTCCTTGGTGTGCAGGAGGATGAGGGATGATCTTTTTGAGGTGTATAAGATCAGGAGAGGAATAGACAGAATAATGCATAGAGTCTATGTTCAAGAACATGAACCAGAGGACAAGAGCCTGGGGAAAGATTTAATAGGAACCTGAGGAACAACATTTTACACAAAGGGTGGTATGTATATAGAACAAGCTGCCGGCGGAGGTAATTGAGGCAGGTACCATCACAACATTTAAGGTATACAAAAATGCTGGAGAAACTCAGTGGGTGAGGCAGCATCTATGGAGCGAAGGAATAGGTGATGTTTTGGGTCGATTTTTCCCTAGATTATTGCAGTATCTTAAACATCACAACATTTAAAATACATTTGGATAAGGACATGGATAGGTTATGTTTAGAAGGATATGGACCAAACACAGCAGGTGGGACCAGTGTAGATGGGGCATGTTGTTCACCGTGGGCATGATGGGCTCAAGGGTCTGTGTCCACGTTGTATGACTATGACTATCAGTACTGAGATATGTATAGATCAAACAAGATAGTAATTCATCAGAGCGAACTATGTAGCAGATATGTGATAATGATGGCATAATTCACACGGAATATTTTATTTATACCGTGAATCAGCTGAGTATGTATGCCTGATAAATTAGCAAATGGGACTAGATTTAGATTAGATGGCCTTCTTGGTTGTCATGGGTGAGTCGGGCCAATGCGTGTGCGGACGTGGCGCCGACGGACGAGGGGCCCAAGCAGAGAAGTCGAAGCCAAAGAACGGAATTGAAACGAGGCCGAAACGCCAATAGACCGAAAGATTACGAAGACGAAATGTATACTAATCGAAAGGATGGGACGCCTAAATGCAAACTAACCGAAAGGGTGGGACGGCTTAAAGCCAACAAACCGAAAAGCTGCGTAGCCTAAAAGAAAACTTATTGAATGGCCGCTCCGTCGAAACGCCACCTACCGAAAGGCGCCATCGCCTACAGGCCAACGAACCGACTGCCGCTCAACAGAAAAGTCCAATAACGGACTTGACGTTGCCGGCCGGTGAGACTGCTGTCACACAGTGACCCAGCCGGTGGGACTGCTGTCACATAGTGACCCAGCCGGTGAGACTGCTGTCACACAGTGACCCAGCCGGTGAGACTGCTGTCACATAGTGACCCAGCCGGTGGGACTGCTGTCACACAGTTCCAGCCGGTGGGACTGCTGTCACATAGTGACCCAGCCGGTGAGACTGCTGTCACATAGTGACCCAGCCGGTGAGAATACTGTCACACAGTGACCCAGCCGGTGAGACTGCTGTCACATAGTGACCCAGCCGGTGAGACTGCTGTCACACAGTGGCCTGACCATTGAGGCTGCTGTCACACAGTGACCCAGCCGATGGGACAATGTTCATGCCTTCACAGTGATGTGATGGACGCGGGGGTCTGGACCATTCGCTGACAAGTCTCGCCCCCCCCCCCCAGCAACGTCAAGTCCCTTATTAGACATTTCTGTTGAGCGACAGTCTTTGGCCTGTAGGCGGCGCCGCCTTTCGAGTAGGTGGCGTTTCGACAGAGCGGCCATTCAGTAAGTTTGCTTTTAGGCAACATAAATTTTCCGTTAGTTGGCTTTTAGGCATCCCGCCCTTTCGGTTAGTTTGCATTTAGGCATCCCATCCTTTCGGTTAGTAGGCGTTTCGTCTTCGGACTCTTTTGGTTCATTGGCGTTTCGGCCTCATTCCCATTCGGTTCTTTGGCTTCGACTTCTTTGCTTCGGCTTCTTGTCTGTCGGCGCCATGTCCGGGTACCGGGCCAATGTGTCTGTTTCTGTGCTGGATGACACTATGGATTAGATTATTGTAGACATCTGTGCTTGATGTTCAGCCAGCAGGGACTCAATGGGTTGAGGGGCTTATTTCTCTATGACTGTGTGAACATTAAAAATAGAGACAGGAAGAGTCCTCATCCCTGCTTTGCTATTCAACAACACCATGGCTGACCTAGTTTCTGATATTTTTTGATATTAGCAATGAATAAATAACACATTGATATATTAAATATTAGAATTTGAGAAACAAGGATTAGAAGAAATTGTTAGAACCTCTATGTCAGCAAAAATATAGTAGCAAAAGTAAACAGTAATCCTTTAGAAGTTGACAGGGTAATTAATAATGCAGCATTAAAGCAATACTTTGGGTTTTTTTCCACATTGGACGATGGGAAAGGTCAAAACAACAGTAAATGAGGAGACAGTGAGTAACTTTCAGCCACCATTTTAATTAGAGATCAGGATTCCTAGATTGCAGAAAAGAAGAGGAAAACAGCAAATATGACACACCAACATAAGAAGGAAGGTTAGTGGAATGAAAAAAACTATATCCCAATGCATGTGGTTGGGAAATTGCCGGAGTTCATTGTTAAGAAAGAAGTATCAGGATACTTTGAAAAATTGTAATACAATTTCATACTGAGTCAACATAATTTTATGACCGGGAATAGTGTCTTAATGCTAATCAATTTGCTGATCTGCTATACTGCCATCTCCTTATTTGTGATCAACATCAAAGGTCATGAGCCAACATTTGAGGAATCAAGAAAATATCTGCAGCACACAGGTTAAAATCATTAAGTGTGTAACCGATATCAAAATAACATATACTGTGCTGAAGCGAGTGGGACATTGAAGTAAACTGGCCAAATGCCTTTGGATGCCATTCGATACAAACATAAACATTAATACAATCTTTTGCAAGGAAACTCACTTTTGTGCGCTTGTACAATTTCTAAGCTTTTGTTCCTCAGAACTATGTCCTACAGAGTCATATAACATGAAACACAGGGCCTACACACCAACTTGCCCATACCAACCAGGATGCTCCATCTACGCTCGTCCCATCTGCCCACGTTGGCCTGTATCCCTCTAAACCTCTCCTATCCATATACTATACCTGTCCATGTACCTGTCCAAACTATTCATGTACCTGTCCAAATATCTTTTAAATATTGTTTTAGTGCCTGCCTCAACTACTACCTTTGGCAGATCATTCCAAAAACCCACCACTCTCAGCAAAAATAATTAAAAGCTCCATTAAATTTTTGCCACTTTTTTTTTCCTTGTCATATCCCTTAAATATGATTTCTGAATCAATTTTTGCCATCTCTTTTCATAATTGCATTTGCTTTTAATGTCCCTCGTTTCAGAAGTGTTTTACATTTTCTATCTTAAGAGCACTCTTTCCTAAGGGATCCTTTCTCATGAGATCATTATCCTTATTGGGTCTACAATGTACTATTCTAGGAAACGATCTAAAATTAACCCCTCATCATGAATACCCTTGAGAATTTGATTTACCCAATCTACATGAAGATTAGGGTCACCCATTATTATTACAGTACCATTATTAGAAACTCGCTCTATTTCTGGAAAAGTGTTCTTTCCAGCAATAAAACCACTGTTAGGAAACCCATAGACTATTCCATTGCTGACTTTGTTTCCTTGTTACATCTCATCTCCACCCAGAGTTTTCCTTCCTGATTTTCTGAGACAGTTTCCAGCAAAGATCATAGAGCGGAGCAAGATACTCCACTCGGCGAAAAAGCCGTAGTACGTCATGGGTAATTTTTCGCGCCATCTTAATGGGCTCGCGATTACCGTCATGGCGTCCACATCGACATCTCCAGCTCACTGACTGAATGATACAGATGTCCTGACTGAAAATCACACCCTTCCGATCAATTATTTTAGGATAAGCCTTTCTCGAGAACATACCTTGTGGCTAAAGGGATCAGGGGGTATGGAGAGAAGGCAGGTACAGGATACTGAGTTGGATGATCAGCCATGATCATATTGAATGGCGGTGCAGGCTCGAAGGGCCGAATGGCCTACTCCTGCACCTATTTTCTATGTTTCTATGCTACTTTTTGCTTTGCCCATTTTCAAAATATAGTATTTTGAATTTTCTGTTTGATTGGTACAAGGAGACTGCAAAGCTCGTAATATCTATTTTTTTTACGCACTGTAACTTTCAACATTTCTATTTTTGGGTATGTATGTGGCAATTATGGCTCATGGCATTTTTTTGCACATTATATTCGTAACAACATATTTAAATCCGTGAAATTTTCACTCTTTCCCAACTCCTTAAAAAATGCCTGAAGAAGGGACCCGACACTAAACGTCACCTAGTCATTCCCTCCATAGATAGACGCAAAATGCTGGAGTAACTCAGCGGATCAGGCAGCATTTCTGAAGAGAAGGATTAGGTGACATTTTTGGTCGAGACCCTTCTTCGGACCCTCCATAGATCCAGCCTGACCTGCTGAGTTCTCCAGCACATTATGTTTTGCTCCTAAGATAAATTGGTGGTCCGCTGAAGAAACAACACGATAGGCCACTCTGGAAGTGCAAGTTTTGCTGTATACTTCACTCTGAATGATCTGAATGGTGGCCAATTAGGAAAAGGGGAGATGCAACGAGACCTGGGTGTCATGGTACACCAGTCATTGAAAGTAGGCATGCAGGGCAGCCGGCAGTGAAGAAAGCGAATGGTATGTTAGCATTCATAGCAAAAGGATTTGAGTATAGGAGCAGGGAGGTTCTACTGCAGTTGTACAGGGTCTTGGTGAGACCACACCTGGAGTATTGCGTACAGTTTTGGTCTCCTAATCTGAAAAGACATTCTTGCCATAGAGGGAGTACAGAGAAGGTTCACCAGACTGATTCCTGGGATGGCAGGACTTTCATATGAAGAAAGACTGGATAGACTCGGCTTGTACATGCTAGAATTTAGAAGATTGAGGGGGGATAAAAACATAGAAAATAGGTGCAGGAGTAGGCCATTCGGCCCTTCGAGCCTGCACCGCCATTCAATATGATCATGGCTGATCATCCAACTCAGTATCCTGTACCTGCCTTCTCTCCATACCCCCTGATCCCTTTAGCCACAAGGGCCACATCTAACTCCCTCTTAAATATAGCCAATGAACTGGCTATATTTAAGATCTTATAGAAACTTACAAAATTCTTAAGGGGTTGGACAGGCTAGATTCAGGAAGATTATTCCCGATATTGGGGAAGTTCAGAACAAGGTGCCACAGTTTGAGGATAAGAGGGGAGTCTTTTAGGACCGAGATGAGAAAATCATTTTTCACACAGAGTGGTGAATCTGTGGAATTCTCTGCCACAGAAGGTAGTTGAGGCCAGTTCATTGGCTAGATTTAAGAGGGAGTTAGATGTGGCCCTTGTGTCTAAATGGATCAGGGGGTATGGAGAGAAGGCAGGTATGGGATATTGATTTGGATGATCAGCCATGATCATATTGAATGGCGGTGCAGGCTCGAAGGGCCGAATGGCCTACTGCTGCACCTATTTTCTATGTTTCTATGTCTATGTTTACTTCATACAGTAGAGCACCCTGAGTGAATTAATGGGGTTAGATTATTTTTTTGATCTGTTGTCTAGAATTAATCGATACCCACCCTATGTACCTTATATCAGCTTTATGAGAACGTTTTATGAAAACGTATGAAATGTTCATAAATGCAGCGGCGCAGATGTCGCTTACAATTATCCAGTGTTTATGGGTGTGTGTTTTCAATAGCTACTGTTTCCAACTGCGACCAGATGTCACATCATTGATTGAAAACCAGGGCTTAAATATGTGCATCATACATATTGTAATAGAGAAACAATGCTTTGCCCGCTTTGTTCTCAGCAAACATCATAAAGCGTAGTTCTCAGAGCGCAGCACCACGCCGAAGGAGAACAAATAATTTTGTTCAAATGTTGCCATTCGATATCAATTTATGTACACACACATCTGGAGAAGACTACACGGTTACAATATTTCTTAGTTCTTTCTTAAATATGAGGCTAATTTCTCCTTATGATTCAGGAAGAAACATGTGCAGTCTGCATCAACTACTACAACAATAGGTTGCTAATATTAATTAGATGCTAGTGGCAAATGTAAATGGTAATGTATATGTAGTATATAGGAATGGAAGTAGAATTCATATGCTCTACATATTTTCATATAAATAAAAGTATCTTCCCATATCGTGCAAAAACTGAAGGAAACTGCATAAATTCATAGCAAAGAGAGACACAAAAAGCTGAAGTGACTCAGCGGTTCAGACAGCATCTCTGGAGAAAATGATGTGGTGACGTTTCAGGTCGTGATCTTCTCTCCAGAGATTCAAACTGTCCCGCTGAGTTATTCCAGATTTTGTGTGTCTATATTCAGTTTAAACCAGCTTAAATTCAGTTTAAACCAGCATCTGCATTTCCTTCCTACACAGATTCATAGCAACTTGCTTCAGCAACTTTTTCAGCACTTTAAAGTTTGGCATATAGTTTGGGTGGCACGGTGGTGAAACAGTAGAGTTGCTGTCTTAGAAACATAGAAACATAGAAACATAGGTGCAGGAGTAGGCCATTCGGCCCTTCGAGCCTGCACCGCCATTCAATATGATCATGGCTGATCATCCAACTCAGTATCCCATCCCTGCCTTCTCTCCATACCCCCTGATCCCTTTAGCCACAAGGGCCACATCTAACTCCCTCTTAAATATAGCTGATGAACTGGCCTCAACTACCTTCTGTGGCAGAGAATTCCACAGATTCACCACTCTCTGTGTAAAAAATTATTTTCTCATCTCGGTCCTAAAAGACTCCCCTCTTATCCTTAAACTGTCCCTAGTTCTGAACTTCCCCAATATCGGGAATAATCTTCCTGCATCTAGCCTGTCCAGCCCCTTAAGAATTTTGTAAGTTTCTATAAGATCTTCTGAATTCCAGCGTGTACAAGCCGAGTCTATCCAGTCTTTCTTCATATGAAAGTCCTGCCATCCCAGGAATCAGTCTGGTGAACCTTCTCTGTACTCCCTCTATGGCAAGAATGTCTTTCCTCAGATTAGGAGACTTACAGCACCAGAGACCTAGGTTCGATCCTGACTGGGTTTGCTGTTGCTGGAGTAACTCAGTGGGACAGGCAGCAACTCTGGAGAGAAGGAATGGGTGACGTTTCGGGCAGAGACCCTTCTTCAGACTGAACTGAACTCTCATCAGTGAGAGTACTTGTGATTGTCTGAAGAAGGTTCTCGACCCGAAACGTCACTCATTCCTTCTCTCCAGAGATGCTGCCTGTCCTGCTGAATTACTCCAGCATTTTCTGTCAATTTCAGAGTTAAATAAAAAAACACAGAGTGCTGGAGGAACTCAGCAGGCTAGGCGGCATCTGTGGAGGGAATGGATTAGGAGTTGTTTCGGGCCAGGATTGTTCTTCAATAGGAAGGAACTGCAGATGCAGTTGTCTTTACAAAACGCCAAACGATTTCGGGAATGCCGAGGTGAGAGGGAGAGAGAGCGGGAGAGGGCGAGGGCGATGGCGAGGGAGAGAGAGGGAGAGAGAGGGAGAGGGGGAGAGGGGGAGAGGGGGAGAGGGGGAAAGGGGGAGAGGGGGAGAGGGGGCGAGAAAGAACAAGATATGGAGAGATTACAGTCTCTTAACCCCAAACACCGTGGTAGATCAATGCTTACAAAGATAATCATCCTGATCTTGAAATTTAATCTGCTATAATTTTTAGAGGTACTGTATGACTTTTTATATTATTGCATTTTTTAAGCAGCAAGATCTTAAGGTAATTTCACCGGGTTATTACTTTTCCATTGGCGAGTGGTATGTTAATGAAACAGGAAGTCAGGTTGAGCATTCCATGATGGCGACCGTTATGCTCTGTTAAGTACTACACCTCAGTGCATTTGGATTACGCAGGAGTGGAGTATCTTGCTCCGCTCTGTGCTCTTTGGTTTCCAGCTTCGGTCACTTTGTCTCCATAATGACACAAAGTTGAGTGGCAGTGTGAACTGTGAGGAGGATGCCGTGAGGTTGCAGGGTGACTTGGACAGGTTGGATGAGTGGTCAGATGCATGGCAGATGCAGTTTAATGTGGATAAATGTGAGGTTATCCACTTTGGTGGCAAAAATAGGAAGGCAGATTATTAGCTGAATGGTGTCAAATTGGGAAAAGGGGAAGTACAATGGGATCTGGGGGTCCTTGTTCATCAGTCACTGAAAGTAAGCATGCAGGTATACAGCAGGCAGTGAAGAAAGTGAATGGCATGTTGGCCTACATAACAAGAGGAGTTCAGTATAGGAGCAAAGAGGTCCTTCTGCAGTTGTACATGGCCCTAGTGAGACCACACCTGGAGTATTGTGTGCAGTTTTGATCTCCACACTTGAAGAAGGACATTCATGCTATTGAGGGAGTGCAGCGTAGGTTCACCAGGTTAATTCCCGGGATGGCGGGACTGTTATATGTTGATAGAATCGAGCGGCTGGCTCGTATACTCTGGAATTTAGAGGGATGAGAGGGTATCTTATTGAAACATATAAGATTATTAATGGTTTAGACACACGCTAGACGCAGGAAACATGTTCCCGATGTTGGGGGTGTCCAGATCCAGGGGTCACAGATTAAGAATAAGGGGTAAGTCATTTAGAACGGAGATTAGGAAAAACTTTTTCACACAGAGGGTTGTGAATCTGTGGAATTCTCTGCCTCAGAAGGCAGTGGAGGCCAATTCTCTGTATGATTTCAGGAGACAGTTGGATAGAGCTCTTAAAGATAGCGGAGTCAGGGGATATGGGGAAAAGGCATGAACGGGGTACTGATTTTGGATGATCAGCCATGATCACATTGAATGGCGGTGCTGGCTCGAAGGGCCAAATGGCCTACTCCCGCACCTATTATCTATTGTCTATAATCCATTCATCTCTATGTGCCATCAATTTATACATCTGCCTGTGAAGTCTTCATGCAATCAAAGAAAGAACTTTTAATTTTTATTCTTAACATTCTTTTTTAACCTTTCCTGTCGCTGCATTAGTCCGTACAGGTTGCATTCTGCTTCTCATTAATCAGATCATTAACCATGTGCAACCAATTCTCTCTCTAACTTTCTAAATTTCTTCTCACCTGAGCCTTCAACGTCATGATTTATTTATAGCCCTATCCACAGCCTTAATTATTTTATTTGCTAGTTCACTGGTTCCATTGTGATTGTCTGCTCTCTCTTTCCGCTGTAAAGTTGCCAGGGACCCATGAAATGAAAAGTAGTTCTTCCATGCCATTCCACGAGCCACAAATTCTCTGTTTCTGATTTTTGGACCCACTGTTATGTTGCACTTGGTTCATCAGAACATAATGAAGAGGAGGAGAAAGCCAGAGGTCCCACAGTCCTGCTCTACTATAGTCTAGTTTAGAAATACAGCGCGGAAACAGGCCCTTCGGCCTACCGATTCCGCACCGACAAGCGATCCCTGCACATAAACACTATCCTACACACTAGGACAATTTACATTTACACCAGGCCAGTTAACCTACAAACCTGTACGTCTTTGGAGTGTGGGTAGAAACCGAATATCTCGGAGAAAACCCACGCAGGTCACGGGGAGAACCTGCAAACAACTGTAGTCAGGATCAAACCTGGGTCTCTGGCGCTGTAAGGGAGTAACTCTACCGCTGCGCCACCATGACGCCCAGTTGAATAAGATCACGGTGAATAAGATCACAGAGAATAAGACCACGGCATAAGAATAAATTGAATAAGATCGCGGCTGATACTGTCTTAGCCTTAACACCACCTGTCTGCTCTCTCCTCATGCCCCTGGAATTAATTGCCATTCAAACATCTGCCAGCACACTGAGGTAAGAGTTTCAAAGATTCAGGACCTTCTTGGGGAAAATATTCCTCTTTATGTCCCTCTGAAATGGACAGCCCATTATTATTAAACTATGCCCCTTACTTTTCGGCAACCCACACGGGGAACAATATTCTCCGCACCAATCCCAAAAATCCTCCACACAACAATCTTATTGAATCCCCTCAACATCTTATTCATGTCAGTAAGATCACTTCTCATCCTTCTGAACTCCAACGAATAAAGGTCTGATCTGCTCAATCTGTCTTCATACCTCAACTCTACTTCCCAAGAATCAATCTAGTGAACTTTCTCTGTATTGCCTTCACCACAAGCACATCTTCCCTTAAATACGGGGAACAAATGCAGCCTCTCCAGACTCTGCAAAGCTAAACAAAACTTTTACCTTCCATACATCTTTCCTTAAAGTCCAATATTCCATTAGATTTCATAGTTACTTCCTGTGCACCCGCATGCTGACATTTTGTACTTCATGCACCACCCTCCCCTCCCCTCCCCCTCCCCCCCACCCAACCCCACCCCACCCCGATTATTTCAACCGCATCATTTTGCTGTCTCGTTTAGTTTCAATAATGATTTGTTTTCACCAAAGTGGAAAATTCACATATGCCCACATTATACTGCATCTGCCAACTTCAGGCCCACTTAATTAGTCTATTTATACAATGTAATAATTATTGCCTTTGAGGTTCTGCTTGTCGATTTATCAGTGTTGCTATCAGTGGTACAGCAATTAATGTTGCAGCCACAGCTCCAATGAGTGGGGGTTTTTTTTCATAACCTCAGATGTGTGTGTGCAGTTTGTATGCTTTCTTTGTGACCCTTTGGTTTACCCCATGTTGCTACAGTTTTCTTCCACATCGCAAAGACATGCCGACTGGTGGGTTAATTGTATAGGAAGGAAATGCAGATGCTGACTTAAACCGAAGATAGACACAAAATGCTGGAGTAACTCAGAGGAACAGGCAGCATCTCTGTAGAGAAGGAATGGGATCCCTGACATTTCGGGTTGAGACCCTTCTTCAGACATCTTCAACCCTAAACGTCATGTATTTCTTCTCTCCAGGGATGCTGCCTGTTCTGCTGAGTTACTCCGACATTTTGTGTCTGTGGTAGGTTAATTGGCTACTTTTAATTATCTGACAAGTCGATTGATGGCAGGGGAAACTATTTAAAGAAATTCAGTGTAGGAATGGAGATGATACAAAATATTATACTGAATCAGAAAGAATAAATGAAAAAAAATCTTATTGCAATGAAAGATCACAAGATGAAAAGTATGTGTTTAGGATTCCACTCAAATGCAGGCGAATGGGATAAGCTTGGTAGACATGGATAAGTTCAGCTGAAGGACCTGTTTCTCCACTGTGTAATGCCCCTGTCCCACTTAGGAAACCTGAACAGAAACCTCTAATGACCTTGCGCCCCACACACGGTTTCCATGCGTCACCAGAGGTTTTGGTCACTCGCCTGGAAAGCCTCGACCGAAGTGTGAGCTGCATCAACTGACCAAAGATCCTACAGGATCTTTGATACCGACCACACACACACACACACACGCACACACACACACACACACACACACACACACACACACACACACACACACACACACATACACACACACACACACACACACACACACACACACACACACACACACACACACACACACACACACACACACACACACATCGCGAAGATGGGGGCCAGGATCAGTGGAGGAGCGCTGTCTGCGTGATGAAGATGAACTGGCTGCAACAGAGCACGGAAAGTCATTTAGAGAGCGTGGGAGGGAGGGAGAGAAGGGGAAAGAAGGGGAGAAAAGGACAGAGAAAGGGAAGAGATGCGGAAAGAAGGGGAGAGAAGGGGGAAATGGGGGGAGAGAAGGGGGAGATAAGGGGGAGAGAAGGGGGAGCAGGGGAGAGAATGGGGGGAGAAAGAGTGGAGAAAGTTTTAAGAAGTTTAATAAAGTTAACGGGCATTTTACCATCCGGCGGATCTTCTAGGTCCTGAAAACCAATCAGCCAATCAAAATGGCCGGTCAGCGAAGAAGATTGCCTTCGACTGCCTGTAAGTAAATAGCGACCCCACTCCACTGGCTTCGACCAAACGGCAACCTATTTTTAGTCAAGGCCGGTTTTGATTTTGTTGAAATATTCGCAGGAACATAGAAGAAGCCTCGACTACACGGAAACCATTTTCGACCATTAGGGAGAGTGACCAAAACCTCCAGGAACCTCACGGAAACCTTGGGTAGGGCGCAAGGTCACCAGAGGTTTCCGTTCAGGTTTCCTAAATGGGACAGGGGCATTATTCTATGACTCTCCAACATGCAACACTTACTCACTGTGGACTTGGGCATGAAGTATTGGGATCAATCGATGTAGCGGAGAACTGCCGTTGGCTTTAGAATAGCAGCTTTGTAAACATTAGTATGTTTGGAAGAGAAGGAGTGAAGATCATGACACAGATGCTAATTTCAGGCAATTGAGCTGTTGGACTGTATAATAAATTGGAACAGAACAGTTAATGAATTATAGGTGCAGTTAAATAATGGTTCTGTAACTGAATTAGTGACTGGAGTTAATGATCTGTAAATATGCTCTCGCCTGGTAAATGCTTGAAAGCAAGTACCACCAGACTCAGGAACAGCTTCTTCCAGTCAGTTATCAGACTTCTGAATGATCCTTCCATAAGCCAGAGTACCGATCGATTCACCTCTACTGCATTGTGGACATTAGAAGTTTGTCTATGGAACTGATGCGCTACAATGTTGAGAACTATATTCAGCACTCTGTATATTCCCCTTTGCTCTATCAATTGCATTAGAGTTTCATTTAATTGTATTTGTGTATAGTATATCTGATCTGTTTGGACAGCATGCAAAACAAAGCTTTTCAGCAGATAATAATAAGCCTAAACCGATATGAGTTCAAATGCCAACATAGTGGCTGACAAAGTTAAATTCAATTAATAAGTAAAACTGGAATACAAATCTGGTAACATTAATAGTTGCCATGAAACTAAAATATTGTTCACAAAAGCCAATGTGCTTCCTCATACTTTTTAAGGAATGAAATTTGCTTCCCCTATGCAGTCTGGCTCCGCAAGTAACTCTGGATGTAATATGACATGAGTTTTTTTTATGCCCCTGTCCCACTTAGGAAACCTGAACGGAAACCTCTGGAGACTTTGCGCCCCACCCAAGGTTTCCGTGCAGTTCCCGGAGTTTGCAGGTGGTTGCCGGAGGTTGCAGGTAGTGGAAGCAGATAGGGAGACTGACAAAAACCTCCGGGAACCTCCGGGAACAGCACGGAAACCTTGGGTGGGGCGCAAAGTCTCCAGAGGTTTCCGTTCAGGTTTCCTAAGTGGGACAGGGCATAGACTGCCTTCTGAAAAGTCTAATAAACCATTCAAGTGTTTCAAATTTTAGGAACACTTTACAACAGGAACTGCACCACCTCAAGGTGCACAGTAGCACGGCTGGTAGAGCCATTGCCTCATGATGCCAGACTCCCATGCTCAATTCTGACCTTGGGTGCTCTTTGTGTTTCATCTGTGAATTCTCAATGTGAATGTGTGGGGTTGCTTTGGATGCTCCAGTTGCCTCCCACATTCTAAAGATGTGAGAATTGGTTGGTTATTTGGCTATTGCAAATTGTCCCTACTATGCAAGTGGGTGGTAGAATCTGGGGGAGTTGATGAGGATGTGGGGAAACTGTGGGATTAGTATAAATGGGTAGGCGATGGTTAGAGCAGACTTGATGGGCCAAATGGCCTATTCCCATCATGTATCACACTATCACTGTTTGACTCAAAAAAGGGAGCTGACCACCACCATCCCCTCCAACAGTTATCACCTACTTCTATTCTCAATGTCCAATAACTGGTGTGTATTTTCAACATATACATATACAACCCTCTTGCTAAGAACATGAAAGTTGTTCATTAATACATGGTCACTTACATGATAGCACAAGAGAATTATAAAGAACAATGGAATTACAATAAGTTGCACGTAAGTGCATTGAAAATGTTAGCAATTTGTAGAGTAGGATATTGGTGCTGATCAGAGGGAGAACGTGCAAACTCCACACAGGCAGCACCGGAGATTAGGATTGAACCAGGGTCTCTGTTGTTGTGAGTCAGCAGTTTTACCAACTGCACCAATGTGCTGCCCATGAAAGCTGGTCCTTTCAGCTGTGGCATATGGGGTGGGGAATCATCTTGTGGTTTTCAGCACTTAACCAGAGAGTCATACAGCATGGAAACAGGCCCCTCGGCTCAACTTGCCCAAGCCGACTAACTTGCCCCAACTACACTAGTCCTGCCTGCCTTCTTTTGCCCCATATCCTTCTAAGCCTTTCCTATCCATGTACCTGCCCAAATGTTTCTCAAACGTTGTGATAGTACCTTCCACAATTACCTCTTCTGGCAGCCTGTTCCATATACCAACCACCTTTTGTGTGAAAGAATTGCGTCTCAGGTTCCTACACACCTCCATAAGACCATCCCTCAACCCCCTGCGCTCCAAAGAATAAAGTCCTCGCCTGCTCAACATGGCCCTGTTGTTCAGCACACCTTAACTTTTGCACACATGAACTGAATTTTGCATTGCATACTTGTATTTTCATTCTCATACCTCTTCCCATGGTTTACCTTAAATATCCACTGCATTATTAAAAATAAACAGCCCATTGTAAAAAAACTTTTTCATGATGATTTCAGAAATTTAAAGATGAATCCAAGAAGCAGGTGTTTGCCTTTTGAAAGATACACAGCCTTCTCGGCTGCAGTAATATGTACCTTGCCACTGTAGACATTATTCTTGGTATCTCAGCGTTCTCCTATGAAGATAATGATTTTTGTGCTGACTCTATGTGATGATCAGGCCTATACAATAAAAGGCTTTAGCCCACAGACTGCCAACTCAGGGGTTTGAGAATGATGCGCACTTAAACAGAGCATGAAGATAGATGAGAAAAACATGCACACCAACAACAATGCCTGTCCAATTTTCTTTACATTAAATCAAAAAAAAGGAAAATAATGTGTAATGTATCACTTCTCTTCAGTCCCTGCATCACATCTTCCATATGTAGCACCCAGCCTGGCAAATTGGAAATTGACCCCACTCTGTTACAGCTCAGTGCTAAGGAACACCTGTCCTTACTCTGGCATTCTGGGCTACACTTCAACAAATGGCTGGATCGCAAATGAGTAAAAATAGCTTCCCTCCATTTTGATTTCAAATGTAAATTGATGTAATATTACTGCTCAGTCTTTTAATACATTGGTTTGAGATTTGTAATTACGGTATCGCCAATGCATTTTAATGCTGTGTACCATTAATTCTCCCTCCATTATCACTGAGATTGAACGTGTAATCAAAATGCTTCATTTTAGCATGAGTTCAAAATACAAATTACACTCAACAGTCAACTTTTGTGCTCTTCAAGTAAATATGCGGATAAGCCTTCAGCTGCCACCAGTAAATGTTACATAAATCACGATGGCTTAATGGTTATACAATCATGCTAGCCATTTGCTCATCTATATAAATACAATTATGAAAACGTAATCGAACAAGCGTTCAGTGTTTGGAATGTTTTTATATATTTTGAGCTGCTCCATGACTGGATTGCTTAATGGATGAAGTATCAAATTAGACTTACTCATCACAGTGAACTCTGCTGAGGCACTGAACGTCTTATTCTCATAGTTGGCGACACACGTGTAAAACCCAGAGTCTTGTTCCACCACACTTTTGATGAGTAAGTTACTTCCAGCCATTAACGAGTATTTCTTGGACCTGAAAAATGACAATTATCTACTAAATAGAACTCAAAGACAAATCTTCCATATGATTTGCATACTTTTTTTTTTAAACAGAAGCCACTTTGTTATTAGATTGGTCCAAACCAGTTAGTAGCCAGGAATTAAACTAGTCTGTTCAGTGCAGTTTAGTTTATTGTCACGTGTACCGAGGTACAGTGAAAAGCTTTTTGTTGCATGCTAACCAGTCAACAGAAAGACAATACATGATCACAATCAATCCATTTACAGTGTATAAGATATATGATAAGGGAATCATGTTTAGTGATTATAGTTAATGTAGGAAATGTTGCTGTGGGAATACAGATTTAAGAGTGTGGAGCGATTGTAATGTGAGTTTGTAGATCTGCTTCTGTGGCTAGCACGCAAATAGTTGCTTGTGTTGGGCGCCATCTTGGAAGCTTGAAAGCTGCAAGTCTGTGTGATGTGCTGAAGTTTAGGAGAACACCAGAGCATGAGACATTGCAACCATTCTGGCAGACCTTTCAGCTGGATTCTCAATTGCTTCCCAAAAAAAGAAACACATGAAAGGGAAATCTATCACCTCCCCATGGAAGCTGATTGATCTGGTCAGTAAATCCAGCATGGTTGATTTTATGAAAAGATTTGCTTATAAATTTCAATGACATGCTAATGATACAATTCCAATATCTGGGAGTAGAATCAACTTATTTTGCTTTTTCCTAAGACTTTGAAGTGTTTTGAAAACTTGTCAGAATTTCAGAATTGGTGAAATAAGTGAGCAACGAAAAAAAGCAGTGGTAGCTGAACACAAAGTGAACAGTGGAGTAACTCAACGGGTCAGGCAGTATGTCTGGATGACATGGATAGGCAACATTTCAGGTTGGGGACCCTTCTGCAGGCTGATTGTAGTAAGGGGAGAAGACTGGAAAAGAGTAGAGGATGGGATGGAACTTGGCAAGTGATAGGTGGATACAGGTGAGGGGAGTTCAATTTTCAGATGGGTGGAGTAAGTGACAAAGGCTAGCAATTAGATAAAAGAGACAAAAGGGTGTCAAAAAGGAGAGAAGAATGCAAAGTAAAGGCAGTAGGAAGAAGTGCCTGATAGGGAGCGTGGGGGAAGAAGTGCGGCCAAGGATGATACGCTGAATCCAGGAGTCAGTCGTGTGAAAGGGGAGCTGCTCTCTGTTCACTTTGGAGGGAGAGGTTGAATGAGGTCTAAGAAATGGAAGAAATGTGAGAGATGGCTCAATGCCTTGTCAAAGGCTTAAAAAGCCAAATGCTCTACATATGTTTCAATGCCAGAATATAATGTACCGCCAGTACCATACCATATGTAGGCGGGACGTTTGCTATAGAAATATGACTAAGCTCAATGTATTGTATATAAACTATTCAAGCTGCATCTTTGTCCAACATTATTTAATTAGCTCATAAATTGTTTACATGCATGCACAAAATGACTGGCAAAGAAGTCAGTGGAATAACCTCCATGCTGATTTATGATGTTTAAAAGTCTTAAAATAGGCAAAGGTGACATACATTAGGATGAATGCTCCAACCAGCCTCGGTTAGTTATCCCATGTTCTGAGGTTATGGCAACAGATTTTCCATTCTATGTTTTGCATTTGATCCAATCTATGTTTCGTGATTGTCATTAGAATTTGCTTATTTTGTGCACGCGCTGGCACCTCAAGGGATGCAGCAGGGGAGAAGCAGTAACAAGGATAAATGTTGCTGAAATGTAATTACAGTTGGCTGCCTGCTGTACAAAAGATCCAGAGAAATGGTACTATGTGCACCAACAGACCAGTTGCAATTTTCAACATTCAAAACCACGCTGGAACAACTCCGGCTAAGAAGGAAAGAACGGCAGTGTTGTGATGAATAGTGAATTCATTACACGGAAGCCGAACAAAGGTTGTCCTTTGCTCTTTACACACTGCGGGAAGAGAATTGCTAAATGGTGAGGTATGAAGTGGCCATGCAATTTCATCTTTTTAATACAGATCTTAATGGTTCTCATTGATTTGTTCAGCCAGGGCCAGGGAGAGAAACATAATGGACTCAATTACCTGATCTGAACAATTTCATCCCCTTTCTTCCATGTGATCGTTGGGGCTGGAAATCCAGAAACACAACACTCCATAACCCCATCTCGTCCTTCCAGGACAGCTGTGTTCAGGGGTCGCTGAATGAACGTAACTTGTCTGTGCACGCCAGGTTCTGTAAAATAATGGGAATATATTTAATGCTATCGTCAAGGGTATTACTTGAAAAGAATGCTACCCAAGACCAAAACATGTGAATTAATCTCAACATGCTGCAGCAGACTTTTATTTCTTTTTGAAACTTCTCATTCTGGTCTATTATCAAAGTGTAGGGATTAGGAAGATGGAATAGATATTTGGAGGCAGAGGTTGAAGACCCAAGGCAACAGCTGGGAAATTAAGATCTGTTAACTAAATATATCTGGAATAAAGAAACAGTATCAGGACTAAAAATATGGAACTACAGGATTACCATAAAATCTCAGGTACACAAAAAAAACGGTGAAACTCAGCGGGTGCAGCAGGATCTATGGAGCGAAGGAAATAGGCAACGTTTCGGGCCGAAACGTTGCCTATTTCCTTCGCTCCATAGATGCTGCTGCACCCGCTGAGTTTCTCCAGCGTTTTTGTGTACCTGAGATTTTCCAGTATCTGCAGTTCCTTCTTAAATACCATAAAATCTCATCAGTTTCACTCGGGATTTTGAGAGGTAAAGTGAGAGAGTCATACAGCACGGACACAGACCCTTCGGCCCAACGCATTCATGCTGACCAAAATGCCCATCCAAGCCAATCCCATTTGTCTGTGCCTGCTCATTTCCCACCCAATCTTTCCATCTGAGTGCTGATCTAATTTGTCTTATACCTGACTCAGGATACTTTAGTTTAGTTTATTGTTATCACGTGTGTCGAGGTACAGTGAAAAGCTTTTGTTGCATGCTATCCAATCAAAGAAGTCTACACATGATTACAATCAAGCCATCTACAGTGTACAGATAAAGGATAAAGGGTACAGCATTTAGGGCAAGATAAAATCAGGTTAAAGGTCTCCAATGAGGTAGATGGGAGGTCAGGACCACACTCTAGCTGGTGTTAAGACAATTCAGTTGCCTTATGGAAGAAACTGTCCCTGAATCTGGAGGCATGCGTTTTCAAACTTCTGTCCCTCTTGCCTGATGGGAGAGGGGAGAAGTGGGAGTGCAGGGGTGAGACTGGCCTTTGATTATGCTGATGTCCTTGCCAAGGCAGCATGAAGAGTAGATGGAGTCAATGGAAGGGAGCAACGTGGTCTGAAGAAGGGTCTCGACCCGAAACACAATAATATAGAGCCATGTTTTACAATGCTATTTTGGAGAGATATATGGATGGGAATGGTTTAGAGGGATATGGGCCAAATGAAAGGCAAATGGGACTATCCCAGAATGCCAATTTGATCAGCACGGACAAGTTGTGGCAAAGGGCCGGTTTCCATGCTAGACGACTCTAAAAACTTTCTTTGGAAACTTTTATTATAGTGAGCTCCCAAAAGACATGTTGGCAGGATCTGCAGGGATTGCTATATTATAAATATCTTGTTTTTCCCCGTGAGGCACAAATTAAACTGAGGCCCATCTGTCTCGTTCTGGTGACATGGGTGTATGAGAAGGATCTGGTATTACGTGCTGAACAGAAATAAACTCTTCTTGTCAACCAACCCACACACCTTCCTCAACAAACATTATCAAACATGTATGTGTAGGAAGGAACTGCAGATGCTGGTTTAAACAAAGATAGACACAAAATGTTGGAGTGAGATGAAGTCAGTTCACCACATTGGCTTAGATTTAGTAAAGAAATGTCGGCAGTTCAGTTTAGATTGTTGTCGCATGTACCAAGGTACAGTGAAAAGCTTTTGTTGCTTTTGTTGCGTGCTAACCAGCCAGCGGAAAGACAATCCATGGTTACAATCGAGTCATTTACAGTGTATAGATACATGATAAAGGAATAATGTTTAGTTCAAGGTAAAGCCAGTAAAGTCCAATCAAAGATAGTCCGAGGGACACCAATGAAGCAAATAGCAGTTCAGGACTGTGTTTCTGGTTGGGGGAGGATGATTTAGTTGCCTGATAACAGCTGGCAGTTCAGCATCTGCATGGGATTCTTTATGGAGCCTTGTAGTGGACCAAGCAGATGCTGGCGTCCACCGGCAACATCCACTGTTTCACTGGGCTTGTTTTACTCTCCTGACTACACAACAGCATTTAGAACCATGGAATCATATAGCACGGAACCAAGCCCTTTTCACCCAAATTGCCCCTGCAGAACAAAATGTCCCATCTACTTGAGTGCTACCTGCCTGCATTTGTCCCAAATCCCTGGTATCCCTCTAAATCCAGGGATATGGGACAAATGCAATCCTATCCATGAACCTTTCCAAATGCTTTTCAATATTGTTATTTTTTGTTATAAATATTTTTATAGTACCTGCCGCAACTACCCCCCCCCCCCCCCCCCCCCCCCCCCCCCCCCCCGGCAGCTTTTCCATATACCCACATATATGTGTGAAAATTATGCCCCTCGGGTTCCTATTAAACCTTTCCCCTTGACCTTAACCTAAGCCCGCTGGCTCTTGATTCCCGTACACTGTGTAAAAGACTCTGTGCATTTACCTTATCCATTCCCCTCATGATCTTATACTACTCTATGAGATCACCCCTCATTCTCCTGCACTCCAAATAATAAAATCCTAGCCTGTCCAACCTCTCCCTATTGCTCAGGCCCTCAAGTCCTGGTAACATCATCGTAAATCTTCTCTCCACTCTTTCTAGCTGAACCACAACCTTCCTACAGCAGGGTAACCAAAACTGAACACAATACTCCGAATGCGACCTTTCCGACATCTTGTACAACTGTAACATAACATCCCAATTTTTATATTCAATACCCTGACTGATGAAGGCTAATGGGGAATAAGGAGTAAGCCATTTAGAACGGAGACGAGGAAACACCTTTTCTCACAGAGATTTGTTAGTCTGTGGAATTCTCTGCCTCAGAAGGCGGTGGAGGCAGGTTCTCTGGATGCTTTCAAGAGAGAGCTAGATAGGGCTCTTAAAAATAGCGGAGTCAGGGGATATGGGGAGAAGGCAGGAAAGGGGTACTGATTGGGGAAGATCAGCCATGATTACATTAAATGGCGGTGCTGGCTCGAAGGGCCGAATGGCCTACTCCTGCACCTATTGTCTATTGTCTATTGTACCAAATGCTTTCTTGACCACCCCATCTACATGTAATGCCACTTTCAAGGAACTGTGTACTTGCATTCCTTCAATTTTCCTCTACAACACTCTCCAGTTATCTCCTGCTCCCCTATTTTTCCTCGTGATTTCTTTCTTAAGTTCCCTTAACTATTCCTGGGATATACTTGATCCCAGCTGCCTATACCTATTCCCATGCCTCCTTCTTTTTCTTGACCAGAGCCTCAATTTCATCATCCAAGCTTCCTTACTCCCACCTGCCTTGCCATGCACTCTAACAGGAACAAGCATACCCTGAACTTTTGTCATAACATCTTTAAAAGCATCCTACTTTCCGGGCATTCTTTTGCCCACAAATAACCTATTCCAATTAACTTGAGTAAGTTCCTGTCTCATGTCATCAAAGTTGGCTTTGCTGCAATTCAGAATTTTAACTCATGGGTCCACTGTTCCCAAAAGGCTTACCCATCGACACTTCAAACACTAGCCCTTTCTAATTTCCCAAGAGTAGATCAAGCTTTACTGTCTCTCATGTAGGGGCCTCTACATATTGCCTGAGGAAACATTTACCTGAAACATTTAACAAATTCAATCCTGTCTGAGCAATGGATCAACAGGGCTTATATTAACTGGAATTTAGAAGGATGAGAGGAAATCTTATAGAAACATGTTCTTAAGGGATTGGTCAGGCTAAATGCAGGAAAAATGTTCCCCATGTTGGGGGAGTCCAGAACCAGAGGTCACAGTTTAAAAATAAGGGGTAGGCCATTTAGGATTGAGATGAGGTTTCACCCAGAGAGTTGTGAATCTGTGGAATTCTCTGCCACAGAAGGTAGTGGAGGCCAATTCACTGGATGTTTTCGAGAGAACATTTAGCCCTTAGATATAGCTCTTAGGGCGAATGGAATAAAGGGACGTGGGGGGAAAGCAGGAATGGGGTACTGATTTGGGATGATCAGCCATGATCATATTAAATAGCAGTGCTGACTTGAAGGGCCGAATGGCCTACTCCTGCACCTATTTTCGATGTTTCTATGTTTCTAATGGCACTATGACACTCCCAGTGTATATCTGGAAAGAGTCCCTTAATTGTGCCTCCAGGGTTGCAGGGGTTCTACCACTATGCATTCCCATCAGCTCAAATTGAGCCCTTTATCACCCTTTATGTTCTATGCTGCTCCTCCAAATAAGATAAATGTAATTATTGAGCAATGCAATTAACAAGACCTTTACATAAGACATAACATTTTTAATTGGTTGTACCTAACTGTATCAATATTTACCTTGTGAATAATTCTATTTCTTCATCTGGGGTTAGATAACTGAGGGCTGCTTTTCGCTCTGATTGTACGGGAATGTTTAGGCTCATGAGAAATGTCACCATGGAGGGAACTGAAAGTGTCTTGGAACTAATTGTGGTAATGTTTTGATTTGAAAAGGTAATGGTTGTATTAGGAAATAAATTCTCATCCACAGATGTTTCTATTCCTGATTTATTTTTGCAGGATTCAATTTTCTGCTTGTACAGTAATTAACAAGTCAGCTTCCACTGCAGTGATCGAAGGTGCTTTCTGTCTAATCATTAATTTCTTCTTAATGACCTGGACTGAGAGAGCAAAAGCTTACATTTACTGGACAATACACATAAGGTGCTAATTTGAATAGGTACATTTATTTTAAGAATTATTTTTGCCCAGGTATAAATAATGATTTTCCAGAAGAAATGATAATGGAGTCAAATAAATATGATACGGATTTTTTACACAACAAATTATTTTTAGATCTGAAAAGGACTGCATGGAAGCATATATTCGATCATGACTTTCAAAGGGAACTGGATAAATGGTAATTGTGCTGCTGTGGAAAAGAAGAGAGACAAGGGACTGACTGAATTGGTTTAATACAGACAGCGTAATGTGGCTTTCAGCTATGGTCCTTAATGCTAGTTTTAAGGAGAAGTTTTGTTTAGAGATACAGCATGGCAACAGTACCTTCGGCTCACTGAGTCTATGCCAATAATCGATCACCCGTTCGTACTAGATTGATATATCATCCCACTTTCTCAACTACTCCCCATGCACAAGGGAAAATTTGCCGTGGCCTACCAGCCCGTACGTTTATTTTTGTTTCGTTTAGTTTAGAGATACAGTGTGGAAAGAAGCCCTTCGGTCCACCAAGTCCGCACCAGCGATTAACCTGCACACCGACACCATTGTACACAGTAGAGACAATTTACAATTTTTACCAAAGCCAATTAACCTACAAACTTGTACATCTTTGGATTGTAGGAGGAAACCACAGCTCCGGGAGAAAACCCACGCAGGTCATGGGGAGAACGTACAAACTCCGTACAGACAGTACCCATAGTCAGGATCGAACCCGAGTCTCTGGCGCTGTAAGGCAGCAACTCTATCACTGCTCCACCATGCCGCCACAAAGTAATTAACATTAAGTGATTTTTTAAAATCCTATATAATGAATTGCAAGATAAGATTGATGCTATTCTGTAAGAAACAATCTATTGTGGATTATAAAGAGAAGATCCTTAGGAAACCTGAACGGAAACCTCTGGAGACCTTGCGCCCCACCCAAGGTTTCCGTGAGGTTCCCGGAGGTATTTGTCACTCTCCCTAATGGTTGAAAGTGGTTTCCGCGTAGTCGAGCTTCTTCTATGTTCAGGCGATTATTTCAAAAAATTTCGAAACCTAACCTCGACTAAAAATAGGTTGCTGTTTTAAAAACCGATAATTTTTTAGTCGAAGCCGGTTGCGATGCTAGTTGAAGGTGGTTACCGGAGGTTGCAGGTAGTGGAAGGTAAGACCTCCCTGGTGGAATAAAACTGGGTGAAAAAAAGGTTAATATTAACATAAACATGTGACCTCTGTCACTCCTGGGCATGCTCAATCATAGTTGCAGAGTTCTTTTAGCAGAGAAAAAATTTTTTTCCTTACAATAAAATCCTCCCAGGTTTTTTTTTAAATCATTCTGAACCATGAGAGCAGAGAAGGAACAAGTTAGGTGGATGTTACTAAAAGTACATCTACTGCTGTCAGCAGCAGCCCTTTTGCTTCATCAGCCTTTCAAGAAAGGCAGAAGGGAAAGCACAAGGGTGAAGAGGAAGCACAAGAAGAGGTGTCAGTGGGTGAAGCCCTTCTTGCAAAGAAGATTGATGCTTGGACAGTATGATAGCCTGATGAATGTGCTGCAAAAGGAGGATTTGTCTGCATTTAAAAACTTTCTACGAATCACACCTGAGCTGTTTAATGAGCTGAAGGAAACCGTGGGTCCCCTGCTGGAAAAAAAGGAGACCTATATTCGTAGAAAGTTTTTAAATGCAGACAAATCCTCCTCTTGCAGCACATTCATCAGGAGCACAAACAAGCTACAAATCACACCGACAAAACCTTTTCCCAACCAACCTAAATCCTGAGGTC
This sequence comes from Amblyraja radiata, assembly GCF_010909765.2. Classification (NCBI taxonomy): domain Eukaryota; kingdom Metazoa; phylum Chordata; class Chondrichthyes; order Rajiformes; family Rajidae; genus Amblyraja; species Amblyraja radiata. The sequence continues at coordinate 157,432,620 of NC_045956.1, forward strand.
CATGAAACCAGATGTTGGTGAACAAAAAAAAGACACAAAGTAGGTCAGGCAGCATTTCTGAGGATCATGGACAGGTGACGTTTGGGACCCTCCTGGTTGAGACTGATCAATCAGTCTGAAGAGAGGTGCAGGAAGGAACTGCAGATGGTGGTTTAAACCGAAGATAGACACAAAAAGCTGGAGTAACTCAGCAGGACAGGCAGCATCTCTGGAGAAAAGGAGTGGGTGACGTTTCAGGTCGTTACTTTTTTGCATATCATTCATTCATTGGTCTACATCTCTCTACATCATCGTCTATATCTCTCATTTTCCATTTCCTGTGACTTTCAGTCTGAAGAAGGATCTAGACCCGAATCGTCACCCATTGCTTCTCTCCAGAGATGCTGCCTATCCCGTTGAGTTACCTTGACTTTTTGTGTCTATCTTCAGTCTGAAGAGAGGTCCTGACTCAAAACGTCGCATGTCTGTGTTCTCCACAGACACTGCCTGACTCAGCCAGTTACTCCAGCATTTTGTGTCTTTTAATCTAAATCCTAACCTCTTCCCAGCACAAGGCAGTTGTGTAGGGCTCTGGTGAGACCACATCTGGAGTATTGTGTACAGTTTTGGTCTCCTAATTTAAGGAAGGACATCCTTGTGATTGAGGCAGTGCAGCGTAGGTTCACGAGATTGATCCCTGGGATGGCGGGACTGTCATATGAGGAAAGATTGAAAAGACTCGACTTGTATTCACTGGAGTTTAGAAGGATGAGGGGGTATCTTATAGAAACATATAAAATTATCAAAGGACTGGAGAAACTAGATGCAGGAAAAATGTTCCCAATGTTGGGCGAGTCCAGAACCAGGGACCACAGTCTTAGAATAAAGGGGAGGTCATTTAAGACTGAGGTGAGAAAAAAACTTTTTCACCCAGAGTTGAGAATTTATGGAATTCCCTGCCACAGAGGGCAATGGAGGCCAAATCACTGGATGGATTTAAGAGAGAGTTAGATAGAGCTCTAGGGGCTAGTGGAGTCAAGGGATATGGGGAGAAGGCAGGCACGGGTTATTGATAGGAGACGATCAGCCATGATCACAATGAATGGTGGTGCTGGCTCGAATGACCTCCTCCTGTACCTATTTTCTATGTTTCTATGTTTCTAAGGCCCAAGCATGATTTTTCTAGGCCATGATCTTCAATTGCAAACTATGGCTTTCTTTGGAGGACAGAAAGTGTCTAATGAGGAAAATTTGGTTCCTGAAATGGACCGTGTCACAATACGAATGCAGATCACTTCATCCTGGCTTATCCATTAAGAAAGTCATACATCTCCGCAATCATTACCACCAGTTGCTTCTTAAATGATTCTTTTTGGGCATAAGTTCTACTGCTTTGCAAATCCTTCAATTTACTGTATATACCCAGCTATGTGTTCTGAATAGCATTTCAGCAAATGACAAAGTGCCTTTAAGGACACAGCAGGCCAGCTATCATTATGGCTAGCAACATATAATGCCAGATTGGCTTACCCACTTCAGGAGCTGTCACATTATTGTAACATGTAGGAACACTTATGATCCATCAAATGAACCACCAGAGACAAATACAGACCAAATTAGTTTCAGAGAAAGCTCGACTCCCTTCAGGCTTCTTTACATAAAGTGATGTGTCGAAAATAAATATAAAACTACCACTGCTGTAAAAGGTTTGGTTCATTTAGCAGCAATGAGCTATAAAGTCATGGAGTTACACAGCATGGAGACAGGCTCTTCAGCCCAATGCATCCATGCTGACTAAAGTGTTTGTTACCTTTGCTTGTCTGAGCTAAGATGTAGAAACAAGGTACTCAAGATGCTGGTTTTCAGGATCAGCTGGGGAATATGGATAGGTGACGTTTCGTCGTGCCCGACTTGAAATGTCACCTATCCATGTTCTCCAGAGATGGTGCCTGACCCGCTGAGTTACTGCAGCACTCTGTGTCCTAATCTGAGCTAATCCCAGTTTCCTGTGGCCAATGATGGCACTTTCGGCAATGAACAAGATGTCATAGAAATGTAGAAACATTGAACAAAGAAAATAGGCCTAGGCGTAGGCTATTCGGCCTTTTGAGCCAGCACTGCCATTCAATATGATCATGGCTGATCATCCAAAATCAGTACCCCGTTCTTTTTTCCCCATGTCCTTCCTCAAATTAGAAATGTTTTTCTCAATGCTGTGAATGTTAATGATATGCACCTGGTTGTAGAAGCCCAATTTGAAAATGTGCAGAGGGCGCAATGAAATGTGAAAAAGGATAATCGTTAATAGATTAGTTTAGTTTATAGATACAGCATGGAAACAGGCCCTTCGGCCCATCGAGTTGTCGCTGACCAGCGATCCCCATACACTAACGCTATCCTACACATACTTGGAACAATTGACAATGACACCATCAAGCTGTTCCTGGCTTGATGGTGTAAGCTTCCAAGATACAAGATCCATTTATTTGTCACGTGTGCCAGTTGGCACAGTGAAATGTGATTACCATACAGCCATACAATAAATATAAAGAACACAACACACGATAGTTCAACATAAAACATCCCCACACAGCAGAATCAAAGTTTCCCACTGTGAGGGAAGGCACCAAAGTCAGTCATCTTCCTCTAATGTTCCCCAGTGTTCACCCGTGGTCTTTGCCTCCCCGATTCCTCCGCAGTCGCCGCTACGGGCGGCCCGATGTTCAGGCCCACTCGTCGGGGTGATGTAAGTCCGACGTCGGAGCTGGGGGACATCCTCAGCGGCCTGGACGTCAGAGTCGGCCACCTCCTACTTGGGGAGTCCTCGGCTCCCCAAAGTCCGTAGGCTGCGCTGGGCAAAGATGCAACACTGGCGGCCCTCAGCAAAGGCCCCCAGGACTCCGCGATGACGGTCAGCGCTGCCCGCGTTGGAAGCTCTCCCAAACCACAGCTCCACGATCCTGGTTCGATCCTGAATACGTGTGCTCTCTGTACCAATTCTCCCCTTGGGTATTCTCTGGAAGCTCCAGTTTCCTTCCACATTCCAAAGATGTAAAGGTTTGTACGTCAACTGGCATCGGTAAAAAATGTAAATTGTCCTTATCGTGTAGAATAGTGCTAGTGTACCGGGATCGCTGGTTGGCATGGACTCGGTAGGCCGAAGGACCCAATTCCACGCTGGATCTCTAAACTAAAGTAAAAGTAAACTTATTTAAACATAGAAACATAGAAAATAGGTGCAGGAGTAGGCCATTCGGCCCTTCGAGCTTGCACTGCCATTCAATATGATCATGGCTGATCATCCAACTCAGTATCCTATACCTGCCTTCCCTCCATACCCCCTGATCCCTTTAGCCACAAGGGCCACATCTAACTCCCTCTTAAATATAGCCAATGAACTGGCCTCAACTACCTTCTGTGGCAGAGAGTTCCAGAGATTCACCACTCTCTGTGTGAAAAATGTTTTTCTCATCTCGGTCCTAAAGGATTTCTCCTCTATCCTCAAACTGTGACCCCTTGTCCTGGACTTCCCCAACATCGGGAGCAATCTTCCTGCATCTAGCCTGTCCAACCCCTTAAGAATTTTGTAAGTTTCTATAAGATCCCCCTTAATCTCCTAAATTCTAGCGAGTACAAGCCGAGTCTATCCAGTCTTTCGTCATATGAAAGTCCTGACATCCCAGGAATCAGTCTGGTGAACCTTCTCTGCACTTCCTCCATGGCAAGAATGTCTTTCCTCAGATTTGGAGACCAAAACTGTACTCAATACTCCAGGTGTGGTCTCACCAAGACCCTGTACAACTGCAGTAGAACCTCCCTGCTCCTATGCTCAAATCCCTTTGCTATGAATGCTAACATACCATTGGCTTTCTTCACTGCCTGCTGCACCTGCATGCCTACTTTCAATGCCATTGCCAGAGTGAGCAACAGCGGACTCCTCCATTGCCAGAGTGAGCAACAGCGGAAATTGGAGGAACAGCACCTCATATTCCGTCTGGGGACCTTGCGTCCTTATGGCATTAACATTGAATTCTCCCAATTTGGCTAGCCCTTGCTGTCTCCTCCCCTTCCTTAACCCTCTAGCTGTCTCCTCCCACCCTCCCATCCGCCCGCCCTCGGGCTCCTCCTCCTCCTCCCCTTTTCCTTCTTTCTTCAAGTTTGCGGATGACACTAAGCTGGGGGGCAGTGTTAGCTGTGAGGAGGATGCTAGGAGACTGCAAGGTGACTTGGATAGGCTGGGTGAGTGGGCAAATGTTTGGCAGATGCAGTATAATGTGGATAAATGTGAGGTTATCCATTTTGGTGGCAAAAACAGGAAAGCAGACTATTATCTAAATGGTGGCCGACTAGGAAAAGGGGAGATGCAGCGAGACCTGGGTGTCATGGTACACCAGTCATTGAAAGTGGGCATGCAGGTGCAGCAGGCAGTGAAGAAAGCGAATGGTATGTTAGCTTTCATAGCAAAAGGATTTGAGTATAGGAGCAGGGAGGTTCTACTGCAGTTGTACAGGGTCTTGGTGAGACCACACCTGGAGTATTGCGTACAGTTTTGGTCTCCAAATCTGAGGAAGGACATTATTGCCATAGAGGGAGTGCAGAGAAGGTTCACCAGACTGATTCCTGGGATGTCAGGACTGTCTTATGAAGAAAGACTGGATAGACTTGGTTTATACTCTCTAGAATTTAGGAGATTGAGAGGGGATCTTATAGAAACTTACAAAATTCTTAAGGGGTTGGACAGGCTAGATGCAGGAAGATTGCTCCCGATGTTGGGGAAGTCCAGGACAAGGGGTCACAGCTTAAGGATAAGGGGGAAATCCTTTAAAACCGAGATGAGAAGAACTTTTTTCACACAGAGAGTGGTGAATCTCTGGAACTCCCTGCCACAGAGGGTAGTCGAGGCCAGTTCATTGGCTATATTTAAGAGGGAGTTAGATGTGGCCCTTGTGGCTAAGGGGATCAGAGGGTATGGAGAGAAGGCAGGTACGGGATACTGAGTTGGATGATCAGCCATGATTATATTGAATGGCGGTGCAGGCTCGAAGGGCCGAATGGCCTACTCCTGCACCTAATTTCTATGTTTCTATGTTTCTTCCCCCCCCCCACCAGTCTGAAGAAGGGTTTCGGCCCGAAACGTCGCCTATTTCCTTCGCTCCATAGATGCTGCTGCACCCGCTGAGTTTCCCCAGCAATTTTGTGTACCTTGCCTACTTTCAATGACTGGTGTACCACGACACCCAGGTCTCGTTGCATCTCCCCTTTTCCTAATCGGCCACCATTTAGATAAAAGTCTACTTTCCTGTTTTTGCCACCAAAGTGGATAACCTCACATTTATCCACATTATACTGCATCTGCCATGCATTTGCCCACTCACCCAGCCTATCCAAGTTGTACTTATTAATTATCTGAATTACTAGCTCAGAAAAATAACCACCAAACTAACACTGAACTACGGTCTCACCTTTCCGAAACTCATCAACGCCTGCAACGTTGGAAATCGGAATAATATAAAAGGGAATCTTGGAAACATGCTCCTCTTTCCATAGACACTGCCTAATGTCTTGAATGTTTCCAGCATTTTATTGTTTTTGCCTCACCTGCCTTTTCCAATCGATATTAAGAGGGTGAAATTATCATGGAGTCATTGACCTATACGGCCCTTTTCCCAACAATGTAATGGCAAAAAACTGCAGATGCTTGTTTAAATCAAAGGTAGACACATAACTCAGGGGGACAGGCAGCATCTCTGGAGAGAAGAAATGGGTGACGTTTTGGGTCGAGACCCTTCTTCAGACCCATCATTATGTTTCCCATTTATACTAACCTAATTTACTTGCACATGTTTGATTGTCTTCAGGTTAGCTGCTACCTGTTACCACCTATTCCTGTTACCAGTTACCAGCTATCTTCTTTACCTTGGCAATTCAAGTGGTCATCCACATACAAATGTTATTAGAGTACCCGCATCCACACCTTCTTAGGGAGTGTGTTGTAGAATGCAATCCCCCTTTTTTTTTAAATAGTTTCTTCGAAATCCTTTAACCCTCTTACTCGTCAACTTAGACCAATTGTCTCTAACAAACAGATGTTAAATGCCTCCACCAAGGGGGAATGTTTCTCCTTATCCACTCTATCTATGGCTTTAGTAACTCAGCCTCCTCTGTTCAAATGAACCCAGCCTATCCAGCCCTCCTCAGGGGTGGCACGGTGGCGTTGCCGTGGAGTTGCTGCCTTACAGCGCTAGAGACCCGGGTTCGCTGCTGACTACGGTTGCTGTGTGTACAGAGCTTGTACCTTCTCCCTGTGACGCATGGGTTTTCTCCGAGTGCTCTGATTTCCTCCCACACTTCAAAGGCGTATAGGTTTGTAGGTTATTTGGCTTTGAAAATATTGTAAATTGTTCCCAACGTGTAGGATAGTGTTAATGTATGGGGTGATCGCTGATCAGCACGGACTTGTGGGCCGAAGGGCCTATTTCCGCGGTGTATCTCCAAACTAAACTAAACTGAAACTTTCCATCCCATCATCACAATCAAGAGAGGGGGGTAACTTTCTGCAAAGTTCTGGAAACACATTCATGTTTGAAACTTTAGAATGACTATCCTTGTGGCTATCTGGCATGCATTAAGCTTGTTGAATAGCTAATAAAGGAACTAATATGCCTGCTTGAAGACACAAGTCATAAATTAATTTGCACTAGAGGCACTGATGAAACTTTGTTCAGGATTACTGTGATAATTTGTAAGCTAAAGGAGACACTGGAGGCTTAACAAGAAAAGTATGTTTAAAAATATGCTTCCTTTAATGTGAAGCAATGAAGAGCAAGAATATTTTTATTGGCTCCAAATTAAAACAATGAGCTTCTGGTGATCACAGATCACAAGGAATCCCAAATGCCAACTTTCCTCATACTCATTGTTTAATTTGGAGCCAAGAGTGATATTCTTTCTCCTTGTTGCTCGACATTAAAGGAAGTATTTTTCTAAACATCCTTTCATTGTTATGCCGTTCCAGTGACTCCTTAAGATTACAATTATTCACAATAATGACAGAGTACAGGAAGGAGATAGTGAGTTTAAGGGCGTTTTGTCCCACGCCGTTTTTTTTGGCGACTGCCGGCGTAATGGACTGATGTAACAGAGTCGCTGAAAGATTTAGAACATTTCAAAATCCAGCGGCGGCAAAAAAATGTTGCGACACTTGAGGAAACACCACACGTCATTACGCCATCACGACGCATCGTGGCCCATCACGCCATGATTTTTTCGGTAACCTGATACATGTCAATGATGTCGGCAGTCTCCGAAAAAATCGGCAAGTGGGACAGGCCCTTTAGTAGCATGGTGTCAGGAAAACAGCCTCTCCATCAATGTCATCAACACCGTAGAGCTGATCATCAATTTCACAAAGCGGGGTGCAGGACATACTCCAGTCTGTATCAATTGAGGTGAAACTCGTTTTCACTTAGCCCACAGCTAACAATGGCCTGTTTCTTTCATCATCATTACGTTTTTGCATTACGTTTCATTCATTTGTTCCATATCACTGTCTTTATCTCTCGTTTCCCTCTCCCCTGACTCTCTGTCTGAAGAAGGGTCTTGACCCGAAACGTCTCCTGTTCTTTTTCTCCAGAAATGCTGTCTGACCCGCTGAGTTACTCCAGGATTTTGTGTCTATGTTCGGCTAAAAAACAGCATCTGCAGTTCCTTCCTGCACATCAATTGAGATGGAAATGTTCGAGAGTTTCAGGTTCTGAAATGTGAACATCACCAACACTTGATCCTGGTTCAACCACATTGATGCTACAAATACACACCGATGCCTCTACTTCCTCACAAGGCGAAAGAGATTTGGCATGTCTCCAATGACATACAAATTGCTACAGAAAGCATCCTTTTGGAATAGGATACGATACAATATGACACGATAGAACTTTATTTATCCCAGGAGGTCCAACAGTCATAACACACAAGATACATGAAACATGAAATTAAGGTAATGTGTAGAAAGGATTGGGGATGTGCAAAGATTGGGTAGGGGAGTCAGTCAACCCCAAGACAGAAGGCATGGCATGGTACACAGCTTGGCATAGCAACAGCTCTGGCCAAGACTGGAAGAAATTGCAGTAGTTCTGAATGTTGCCCAGTCCATCATACAAATCTGCTGAAGATAGCTGGAGTAACTCAGCGGGACAGGCAGTATCACTGGAGAGAAGGAATGGGTGACATTTCGGGTCAAGACCCTTCTTCAGGCTGTGAAAATTAGCCTCGCTCCATTTACTCCATTCACACCATGCTGCCTCGGGAGGGATGCAAACATAATCAAGTACCACTCACACAGTTCATTCTCTCTGTCCCTTCTCCCATCAGGCAAATACTAAAGATACAAAAGCTGGAAACCATGGACTCCTACTAGATTCAAGAACAGCTTCTTCCCCACTGTTATCAGACTCGAACAGACCTCTCATATGCTCTGGATGAATTTTCCCATCTTCCAATCTACCTCGTTATGGCCCTTGCACTGTTTTATATCTGCACTTTCTCTTCAGCTGTAACACTAGATTCTGCTCTCTGTTTATTTTCTCTTTTGTGCTACCTGTTGTAATCATGTATGGTGTGGTTTGTCTGGATAACACGCAAAACATTTAACTTGGTTTACTTTAGTTTAGTTTATTATTGTCAAGTGTACCAAGCTACTGTGTAAAGCTTTTATTTGCGTGCTATCCAGTCAAAGAAAATACTATACATGAATACAATCAAACCATCCACGGTGCTCAGATAAAGGGTAAAGGGTTTAGTGCAAGGGTTTAGTATAACACTGAAATCTGAAAAAATCTGCTAAACAATAGTTCAAAGGTAGATAGGAGGTCAGGACCACCCTCTAGCTAATTTTTTTCACTGTACCTGGTACACGTGACAATAATAAACCAATACCAATAAATAACATTCTTACACCATTGGACTGTAATTCAGAACAGGGTGAAAGACATCAAGAAGCAAACTGTTTGCTGGTGATCTTGTCAACTGTAGTTGTCAGACAAGCCATGAGTTTCCATCATTCCCTGACTCACGGACAAAAGCCAAGGTGCATTTTCCGTAAATAGACACAAAAAGCTGGAATAACTCAGCGGGCCAGGCAGCATCTCCACAGAGAAGGAATGGGTGACCATTCTGGTTGAAACCATTCTTCAGACTGGTTAGGGATAAGGGAAGCGAGAGATATAGATGGTGATGTGGAGAGATAAAGAACAGTGAATGAACGATATGCAAAAAGGTAATGATGATAAAGCAAACAGGCCATTGTAAGCTGTCTGTAGGGTGAGAATGAGAAGCTGTTGTGACTTGTGGGGGAGGGATAGAGAGAGAGGGAATGCTGGGGCTGCCTGAAGTGAGAGAAATCAGTATTCAGTAAGCTGCCCAAGCGAAATATGAGCAGGCAGCTTACACAGCAGGCAATGAAGAAAGCGAATGGCATGTTGGCCTTCATATCAAGAGTAGTTGAGTACAGGAGCAAAGAGGTCCTCCTGCAGTTGTACAGGGCCCTAGTGAGACCACATCTGGAGTATTGTGTGCAGTTTTGGTCTCCAAATTTGAGGAAGGACATTCTTGCTATTGAGGGAGTGCAGCTTAGGTTCATAAGGTTAATTCCCGGGATGACGGGACTATCATATGCTGAGAGAATGGAGTAGCTGGGCTAGTATACTCTGGAATTTAGAAGGATGATAGGTTATCTTATTAAAACATGTATGATTATTATGGGTTTGGACACGCTAGAGGCAGGAAACATGTTCCCGATGTTGGGGGAGTCCAGAACCAGGGGCCACAGTTTAAGAATAAGGGGTAAGCCATTTAGAATGGGGATGAGGAAATACTTTTTCACACAGAGAGTTGTGAGTCAGTGGAATTCTCTACCTCAGAGGGCGGTGGAGGCCGGTTCTCTGGATACTTTCAAGAGAGAGCTAGAGAGGGCTCTTAAAGATAGCGGAGTCAGGGGATATGGGTAGAAGGCAGGAACAGGGTACTGATTGTGGATGGTCAGCCATGATCACATTGAAAGGCGGTGCAGGCTCGAATGGCCGAATGGCCTACTCCTGCACCTATTGTCTATTGTCTATTGTCTATTGTCTACTGTCTATTGAGATGCAGTTCCTCCAATTTGCATTATCCTCACTCTGACAATGGAGGAGACCGAATGGAGGGCAGAAAGGTCTGGTCGGAATGGGAAGGAGAATTAAAGTGTCCAGCAACCAGGAGATCAGGTTGGTTCACGCAGGCTGAGCGAAGGTGTTCCGTGAAACGATCGCCCATATATGGTCTCGCCAATGTATAAGAGTCCACACATTATCCATAAATAGTGTGGGTCAAGCAGCACAGATGGATTCAGTGATGATGGGGGTTGTAAACGGAATGGAATATGAGCAACAATTTGTGGTTTGGAATAAGCAAAAAAAAAAAATTTGTTTCTTCGCTATTCATTTGAAGAAAGTAGCCTAGAATCTCTATTTTGTCTAAACTTGATCCGAATGCAGATTCAACGCATTTTGAATTAGCAGTAAATTAACTGGCAAGAAATGACTACCAGGTGCAAGCAACAAAGCACAAGAAGTAAACAAGTCTTGTTTAATATCAAATGCTGTATCATCCAAGATTTAGATCATTCAGTCTTTTTTTTAATGCCCAAAAAATGACATGGAATAATTGCTGGATTTCAGAAGGGCACATGCTTTTTAGAGTTGCTGCCTTACAGTGCCAGAGACCCAGGTTCGATCCGGAATACGGGTGCTGTCTGTACAGAGTTTGTACGTCTCCCCATGATCTGGACAAGCTAGATGCAGGAAAAATGTTCCCAATGTTGGGCGAGTCCAGAACCAGGGGCCACAGTCTTAGAATAAAGGGGAGGTCATTTAAGACTGAGGTGAGAAAAAACCTTTTCACCCAGAGAGTTGTGAATTTATGGAATTCCCTGCCACAGAGGGCAGTGGAGGCCAAGTCACTGGATGGATTTAAGAGAGAGTTAGATAGAGCTCTAGGGGCTAGTGGAGTCACGAGATATGAAGAGAAGGCAGGAACGGGTCATTGATAGGGGACGATCAGCCATGATCACAATGAATGGCAGTGCTGGCTCGAAGGGCCGAATGGCCTCCTCCTGCACCTATTTTCTATGTTTCTATCTGTGTGTGTTTTCTCCGTGATCTCCGGTTTGCCACCCAGCAAAGACTTACAGGTTTGCAGGTTAATTGGCTTGGTGAAATTGTAAATGATCCCTAGTGTGTGTGCACCCAGACCGATCCTGACTCACCCGTTCATGCTAGTTCTATGTTATCCCACATTTTCATGTACTCCTTCCAGTTTCAGGACAATTCTACGCCGACTACAAACCCGCATATCTTTGGAATGTGGAAGGAAACCGGAAGAAACCCGTGTGGTTACGGGGAGAATGTTGAAACACCATACAAACTGCACCTAAGTTCATAAATCATAGGAGCAAAATGAGGCCATTCAGCCCATCAAGTCTACTCCTCTATTCAATCATAGCTGATCTATCTTTCCCTCTCAACCTCATTCTCTCGAAGCGCTGCTGAGAACAAAGAGGGTTCCGACATGGGGTTGCAGCTGAGAACCTAGCGTGCCCATTGGGGACTACATTGAAGAATATAACATCATCGCGCCCTATACGTGACAACGCTTTGCATACTTTGTGTATGGTATGCAAAGAAAAGAATTTCACTGTGACATGTCGCATGCGATAATGAAGTATTAATCATATTCTCCCCATAACCTTGGGCATCCTTACTAATCGAGAATCTATCAAGCCCTGTTTTAAAAATACCCAATGACTTGGGCCTCCACAGCCATCTAGGCCAGTGGTTCCCAACCTTTTTTAGCTCAAGGCCCCCTTGGGATCTTTTAATTTTTCTGTGGCCCCCCCTGACATTATTAGCGGGGAAAAAAGTACTTCAATATTATACCTTCCATAAAAATATCAGTGTCTATTAATTGCACATATATTCTCTTTTATTCTATTCCACAAACATCAAAAATATTTCAACTACATAGATTTAAATTTATTAGAACTGAAATTTAGGTAGCTCTGTGGCCCCCTAAATCCCAAAATGTTTCTGTGGCCCCCCTGAAATTTGCCATGGCCCCCCTGAAATTTGCCATGGCCCCAGGTTGGGAATCACTGATCTAGGCAATGAATTCCAGAGATTCACCACCCTATGACTAAAGCATTTTCTCCCTTCTCCATTCTAAAGATAAATTATTTTATTTTGAGGCTGCACACTCTGGTCCTAGACTCTCCCAATCTCTGGCTGCCCTGGGCAAGACTGCTTATCACCCATTAAAAGATACAATACCCCCACTGGACTCTCAGCTGCTGGTTGTGTGATTTCTTTCAGGCATGAAGCAAGAGGCTAGGATTTAAAAGGTTAAAAGATAAGAGGCTAGAAGGTTGCTTATGTGCTTGTGGCTGAAAAATAATAGTTGAATTCATCTGGCCATATGTAACGAAGGCAAATAAGTCAGAACAAAAGAAAAGGCTTGAATAGCAGCAATATTTTGCAAACAGCACTATCAGGAGCCAAGACCCTTTATTATGCTAACGACCAGAAGCAAAATAGAGGCAGCTAATGTCTGATAGAAGGGAGAATGTGAAGATTCTGGGCATTGAAATGACCTTTAAACTTCATGCTGTAATTGCCTGAGTGTAACAGCACAGTAAAGGTTCACGAGCATTAAACTGGTGAGCTAGCAAGGAATTTACAAGCAGCTGCCAAGATTGTCAAAATGGTCAATACTCTGATTGATCCTGCTTGCCAAGTGCTTCAAAATAATACAGTCTTGGTCTCCAGATATTTCATGCCTAAAATTAAAATTAAAAAAGAATAGTCTTAAACTGCTATAGCTGCTTGAGTGCCAGAAACCATAAGAAATTAAGGATTAGAAAGTGCATGCATCTCATCAAGGTTACTTTATATTTAAGTTGCCTCTTAGGACTAAGGTTGATTATTTAAGTTCTTTAGGCTCAGAAACTTCCCTGTCAATAAGATACATTAACTTGAATTAGAATCACACAGCAAGGAAACAGGCCCTTTCGGCCTAATTCATCCATGACAACCAACATGCACCATCAAAGCTCGTCCCATTTGTCCACACGGTCCATATCCCTCTAAATCTGTCGTATCCATGTGCCTGTCCAATTATCTTTTAAATTACCTGCACCCTCTCTCTCCCCACAGTCTGCGAGTCAAAACATAAGTCTAGGAAAGTAAGCATGCAGGTTCAGCAGGCAGTGAAGAAAGCGAATGGCATGTTGGCCTTGATAACAAGAGGAGTCGAGTAAAGGAGCAAAGAGATCCTTCTGCAGTTGTACAGAGCTCTAGTGAGACGACACCTGGAGTATTGTGTGCAGTTTTGGTCCCCTAATTTGAGGAAGGACATCCTTGCTATTGAGGGAGTGCAGCGTAGGTTTACAAGGTTAATTCCTGGGATGGCGGGACTGTCATATGCTGAGAGAATGGAGCGGCTGGGCTTGTACACTCCAGAGTTTATAAGGATGAGAGTGGATCTTATAACCATATAACCATATAACAATTACAGCACGGAAACAGGCCATCTCGACCCTTCTAGTCCGTGCCGAACACGTATTCTCCCCTAGTCCCATCTACCTGCACTCAGACCATAACCCTCCATTCCTTTCCCGTCCATATAACTATCCAATTTATTTTTAAATGATAAAATCTAACCTGCCTCCACCACCTTCACTGGAAGCTCATTCCACACAGCTACCACTCTGAGTAAAGAAGTTCCCCCTCATGTTACCCCTAAACTTCTGTCCCTTAATTCTCAAGCCATATCCTCTTGTTTGAATCTTCCCTACTCTCAGTGGGAAAAGCTTATCCACGTCAACTCTGTCTATCCCTCTCATCATTTTAAAGACCTCTATCAAGTCCCCCCTTAACCTTCTGCGCTCCAAAGAATAAAGACCTAACTTGTTCAACCTTTCTCTGTAACTTAGTTGCTGAAACCCAGGCAACATTCTAGTAAATCTCCTCTGTACTCTCTCTATTTTGTTGTCATCCTTCCTATAATTAGGCGACCAAAATTGTACACCATACTCCAGAATTGGCCTCACCGATGTCTTGTACAATTTTAACATTACATCCCAACTTCTATACTCAATGCTCTGATTTATAAAGGCCAGCACACCAAAAGCTTTCTTTACCACCCTATCTACATGAGATACCACCTTCAGGGAACTGTGCACAGTTATTCCTAGATCCCTCTGTTCAACTGCATTCCTCAATTCCCTACCATTTACCATGTACGCCCTATTTTGATTTGTCCTGCCAAGATGTAGCACCTCACACTTATCAGCATTAAACTCCATCTGCCATCTTTGAGCCCACTCTTCCAACTGGCCTAAATCTCTCTGTAGACTTTGAAAATCTACTTCATTATCCACAACACCACCTATCTTAGTATCATCTGCATACTTACTAATCCAATTTACTATTAGGCCTAATCCAATCTTATTGAAACATATAGGATTGTTAAGGGTTTGGACATGCTAGAGGCAGGAAACATGTTCCCGGTGTTGGGGGGAGTCCAGAATAAGGAGTAAGCCATTTAGAACGGAGATGAGGAAAGACTTTTTCTCACAGGTAAGTGTAAGCCTTTGGAATTCTCTGCCTCAGAGGGCAGTGGAGGCCGGTTCTCTGGATACTTTCAAGAGAGAGCTAGATAGGGCTCTTAAAGATAACTGAGTCAGGGGATATGGGGAGAAGGCAGGAACGGGGTACTGATTATGGATGATCAGCCATAATCACATTGAATGGCGGTGCTGGCTCGAAGGGCCGAATGGCCTACTCCTGCACCTATTGTCTATTGTCTATTGTCATAAATATTGTTGTAGTACCTGCCTCAACTACCTCCTCTAACAGCTCATTCCATATACACAGTACCTTCTGAGAGATTTTGCTTTTCTTTTGTTCAGGTTAATACTAGATGAACTGTTCCGCTATTTGAGGAGACACAGAATTCATGGAATATTTCTTCTTTGCCACGAATGTGCGGATTTATCTGTGTGAATGGACATTGGAACCATTGCGCTTAGAACATAGAGAACGTAGATCCGTACAGCAGAGGAACTAACCCTTCGGCCCAAAATATTTGTTTCGAACAAGATGCCTCAGATCTCATCTGCCTGTACATGATCCATATCCCTCTATTCCCTGCCTATCTACAAGCCTCTGCAAAGCCACTATCGTATCTGCCTCCACCACCTGTGTACACCTACAATCTGTGTAAAAAAAGCATTCTGTGAACATCTCCATTAAACATTTCCCCTCTCACCTTATAGCTATGGTCTCTAGTGTTGGACATTTCCACCCTGGGAAAAAGGTTCTGACTCTCTATCAAAAGACAATAGACAATAGGTGCAAGAGTAGGTCATTCGGCCCTTCGAGTCAGCACCCACCATTCAATGTGATCATGGCTGATCATTCACAATCAGTACCCCGTTCCTGCCTTCTCCCCATATCCCCTGACTCCACTATCTTTAAGAGCTCTCTCTTGAAAGTATGCAGAGAACCGGCCTCCACCGCCTCTACCCGATCTATGCCTCTCATAATTTCATATTAAGTATATTACGGGGTGGCATGGTGGTGCAGCAGTAGAGTTGCTGCCTTGCAGTGCCAGAGACCCAGGTTGGATCCTGACTACGGGTGCTGTTTGTACAGTGTTTGTATGTTCTCCCCGTGACCTGCGTGGGTTTTCTCCAGGAAACTCTGGCTTCCCCCCACACTCCAAAGACGTACATGTTTGTAGGTTCATAAGCTTCAGTAAAAATTGTAAATTATCCCTAGTATGTATCCCTAGGGGATCGGTGGTCAGCTTGGACTCGGTGGATATAAAGGCCTGTTTTCACTTTCTATTTCCAAACTGAACTAAACCTTGCTGTGGGGAAACTGTCTACGGCCTTTGCCTTCATAAGAAACTATGAACTTATGCCAATATAACAACAATGATTGAACTTCAAAAATAATTTGCTGATTTTGAACACCATGAGATTAAAGTGGTTCTAAATGTTTTGAATGTAAATTCCATCTTAAAATTGAATTAGCACTACTGCAGGCATTGATGTGAACTTGCTTTTCCAAATTCCATTGTGAATGTAGCACTCGGCCAAAACAAAATAATGTTCAAATGCTCCCACTCACATCATGGCAACAGCAACATAAGATGATGGGAGTTTCTGGCAAAACATAGGCAGTTTTAAACCTTTGCAGCACATTCTGAACATCAGATTCCCATTCCCCATTCTCCCACCTTATGTGCATGCATGTGTAACAGCATGTTGCAGCAAGTAACAGTATCTAATACCTTTCTAACATCAAATATATGCTGGACAATATTCAACCATATGCTTTCTGAAATAAAATATTTAAAGTTGAACGATGCCTTTTTGGAGAAGCTAACATTTAAAAATTCGATGAAGCTGTCAGTTTAAATGTGGATTTGCACAGAGCAGCTTCCAAAAACAGTTTTGGGCATCAAACAGTGCTCTACTTTGAAAGGCAATAACTCTTATTTTAAATGCTAAGAGCACTGAGAGTGTTTTTCTTAATCGTGCCAAAAGGAAAATGTTGACACTTTAATAAAATACATTATTTGTCAAGCGGTCAATTTGTCTGGTGTTTAATGCAGTTAAGGATGTGGTGTTGCACTCTGGGAAGTCAAACCAGGGCAGGACCTTCTCAGTGAATGGCAGGGACCTGAGCTGAGGAGTGTTGTAGAGCGGATGGATCTAAGAGTGCAGGTACATAGTTCCCTGAAAGTGGTGTATTCAGAGTGGTAGAGAAGGCTTCCGGCACATTGGTTTTCATAAGTCTGGGTATTGAGTATAGAAGTTGGGAAATTTTGTTACAATTGTAAATGACGTTGATGAGACTGTATTTGTGTTAATCCTGCCCAAAATCGGAGAGGCTAGGACTAAAATGGGGTAAATGCTTCAGGGCTGCTGGGAGATTTGGTCAATTTGGAATTGCTCTGTGCAGAACTGGGACAAGCTGCGGAGTGGTGCCAGTTTGTCTAGAGCCTAGATTCAAGTTGCAAGAAAAGAATGAGAACATCTGCAGACCCTGTCAATTAGGTGCAAAATGCATAGAATGGATTGGATGACTGCAAGCCAGACATACACCTTGTAAATAATTGTAAATAATGTTGCAGAGCTACTTTGCCGAGTGTTGATTGGATGAGATATTGAGCCATGTCTCGGTTTCTTGCAGATCAAGGTAAATGTTTCTAAGTTGGCTTCCTTGAGAAGTCCGTTTCAATACAATGTATTGAGCTGCTGTATTATTGGGTTAGGGAAATGTCTGTTATGTATGGGGTTAATCGATATCTGTAATTGGATTATTCAGAGACCAACCCCATGTGGTTCGGCCCCTCGAGGTCCGGGACCTATAAAAGTCCACTGCCAAGAGGTCCCGCGTTGATCTTCTGGGAGAGCGCTTGGGACTGCGTGACCTTCTGGAGTCTCTCTGTTTGAGTGAGGCCTAGAGGGCTTGATCAGGCTGATATGAGGATCAAACCCACGGTGTGATAGGTACAGTAGTTGAACTGTAATTGTGTTTTGTTCAAGTGCTTGATTCAGTGATTTTTGACTGAAACTAGATGGGGGGGGGAAGCTTATAATGAGCAATTTACATTTGCAATATTGTGTTCAGTTTTGGTCATCCTGCTGCATGAAGGATGTTATTAAACTGAAAAGAGTGCAGAGGTGATTATTTCCTAGATACGCACAAAATGCTGGAGTAACTCAGCGGAACAGGCAGCATCTCTGGAGAGAAGAAATGGGTGACATTTCGAGTCGAGACCCTTCTTCAGTCTGATGTCAGGGGAGTGGGAGGTACATAGATAAGGAAGTGTATAGATAAAGAAGTGTAAGGTGTGAAAACAGGACAATGGGAATGGAGATCAAGGAAATTGTAGAAAATAACATTGTTAGTTGAGAGAAGATAACAACAAAGCAAACAGAGATAAAATAATTATTTCCTAGCTGTATGACTGTAAAATACTAATATGTAACATAATAAGTATCTAAGAAAGGTAATTATCATAAATTTGATTGATATCCATCACCGCCTTAACCATCAAAAAGATTATTTTATTTTATTGTCACGTGTACCGAGGTACAGTGAAATGCTTTTGCATTGTGTATTTAAGCTGAAGACAGCTCCCAACTCGAAACATTTTCTATTTCCTTTACGGATGCTGCCTGATCCACTAAGTTCCTCCAGCTGTTTGCTCTTTGCCATGTAGATTCCACTATGTACAGGTTTCTCTACTATTTTGTAACTTCCAAGAAAGGAATTTCAACCTGAAACTTTAACTGTTTCTTATTCCGCAGCTGCTGCCTAACCTGCTGAGTGTTTCCAGCACTTCCTGCTTCTGATCCAGCTACAATTTACAGTCAAATGAATAGAGTAAGATCTCGGTGGAGTCATTATTTTTAAAAGTGCAAGTGATGAATTCTTTCATCTAATGCAGAATGAACATGTAAACCACTGACATTATTAGATTGCCTCTGCAGCTGTGATAGTAGAACGAAGGGAGTTATAAATGACAAACTAACCTGCAGACGTGAAAAATATCTGCAGATCACATGTCACAGTTAACTTTTGCTTCACAAGAAAAATTGTTTTGCAAATTCTAATGATGGTTTTACAGTAAGTTATTGCACAGGAAATTTTGGTCTGACAAACACATACATCCCAAACACACATACACCAAAATTATGCAGCATTCGTTGTTATATTTTCAATGTGGTTTGTAATGTGAGGCTCTGGTTTGCTGAGTTCCCTCAACACTTGAGCAAAATTATGTCTGCTGCAGATTCCATTAGCTCATTCGAATTGTAAGTCTACAGGGGACATGGGGAAGAAGGCCAGTTCCTTTTCAAAATACATATTTGATATATATATACTTTCTTTGTAACTAATAATGATTTTTAAATGTTTTAAATAATGCTGTTGATTTTATTATTTTTAAAATGTTGAACAATTATTAACCTTTCAGTTAAGAAATTGTTATAGCACTTCCAACATTCAGAAACATTTAGAAGATTTGCATTAATCGAGAGCTGACAAAGCAGTGGGTGCTGCTCTGCAAGCATCAAAACTATTAGGGGAGTTTCAGGTACAAAGCTTCTCCGTTGCGTCATTTGAGAATGCGTGTCTAGGGAATTACTAATGGAAAATGAGATATGGCAGTCAAATTTCACAGGTGTTTTGCATGCTTCATTACAGAGAGAAGTAATATCTCAGAAATAGCTGAAAATCAAGAATTGGGATGAGGGAGGAACTCGGGAAAATTAGAATCACTGAGGAAGCAGCACTCAGCAAATTGTTGGACCTGTGCATGTAACCATTCCAAATGGACCTCATCTTATTAAAATAATAACTGCAGCAATAGTAATGTGTTGATTTAAATGTTTCCAAATTTCCCAAATCTGGCGAAGGTTTACTTAAACTAGAACATAATGAATGTACTTTCTTTATCCTATGATTTACTTTTTTTGAGGAGGTGACAAAGGGGATTGGTGTGGGTAGGGCAGTGATATTGTCTACATGGATTTTAGTAAGACATTAGATAACGTCTAAAGCTAGACACAAAATGTGGGAGTAACGCAGCGGCTCAGGCAGTATCTCAAGGAGAAAATGGATAGGTGACATTTCATTTCAGGTCCCTTCCTCAGACTATTTGATTGGTTTAAATTCATAGAAACATAGAAACATAGAAAATATGTGCAGGAGGAGGCCATTCGGCCCTACGAGCCAGCACCGCCATTCATTGTGATCATGGCTGATCATTCCCTATCAATAACCCGTGCCTTCCTTCTCCCCATATCCCTTGACTCCACTAGCCCCTAGAGCTCTATCTAACTCTCTCTTAAATCCATGCAGTGACTTGGCTTCCACTGCCCTCTGTGGCAGGGAATTCCATAAATTCACAACTCTCTGGGTGAAAACGTGTTTTCTCACCTCAGTCTTAAATGACCTCCCCTTTTTGGTTCTGGACTCACGCAACATTGGGAAAATTTTTCCTGCATCTAGCTTGTCCAGTCCTTTTATAATTTTATATGTTTCTATAAGATATCCCCTCATCCTTCTAAACTCCAGTGAATACAAGCCTAGTCTTTTCAATCTTTCCTCATATGACAGTCCCGCCATCCCAGGGATCAATCTCGTGAACCTACGCTGCACTGCTTCAATCACAAGGATGTCCTTCCTCAAATTAGTCCTTCCTCAAATTCATTTGATAAAGACCCTCATGGTGGACTGATTCTGAAGATTAAGATGCATGAGATCCACCCTGACATTCTTGTTTGGATTCAGAACTAGCTTATTCTCAGAAGACAGAGGATTTGTGGTGGAATGGTGTTATTCCGGCTGGAGATTGCAACCAGTGGAGTTCTGCAAGGATTGTGATGGGACCTCTGTTGTTTGTGATATATATTTATAAGTGACTTGGACATAAATGTTGATGGGAGGATTAGTAAAATTTCAGGTGACACCAAAATTGGTGGACCTTTGGACAGTGCGGACGACTGTCAAAGTAAATAGTGGAAAATAGATCAGCTACTGAGATAGGCAGAGAAATGGGAGATGGAGTTTAATCTGAGCAAATGTGAGGTCCACACTTTGGGATATTGGATGTAAATGGAAAATATGTAGTTAATGCCAGGACCCTCAACAGCATTGTTGTGCAGAGGGATCTTGGAGTCAAAATCTACAGTTCCTGAAAGTGGCAACACAAGTAGATAGAATGGTAAAGAAAGCATGTGGTATGCTTACAGGCCATTGAGTATGAGAGTTAGGAGGTCCTGTTGCAGTTTTATAGGGCTTTGGTTCAGACATGTTAGTAGTATGGGTGTAATTCTAGTTGTCCCATTGCAGGAAGGATTTGGAGGCTTTGGAGAGGACGCAGTACAGAGGATTACTAGAATGATGCCAGGTTAGAGGGTATTAGCTATGAGACGTTAGACAAACTTGGATTATTTTCCCTGGAATGTGCAGGGTTGAGGAGGTAAAAATAATCCCGTTGGGTGAGATGAAGAGGGGAAGAGGGGAAGAG